>NW_028321899.1:4357000-4665000 GCF_036245765.1 Copidosoma floridanum
CTTCTTTTTTCATATTTAATTTCATTACCTTTTTTTTCATTCTTTTGTATTTTCTTTATTTCGTTTTTTTTTTCTTTTTTTTTTTAGATGTATTATTTTTTTTTATAGACGTGTTACGTGAAAATTGTGAAGTTTGGGAATGTAAGGGGATTGAATACACGTGAAAGAAAGTATATGTCCGTTTGTAAGTGTCTCAAAGCGAGAGCAGTCGCGTGCGTGGCGTTAGGTTCGGGGGCTAATTGGAGAGAGAGAGAGAGCAGGAAAGCTAATAACGCTGGGGCTCGCCGCCGAAAGGTGATCATCATACTCTGTATCTGCTGCTCATGCGCCATGAGAGGTGAGTCTTGGGCACGAACTTACAAAGGTTCTAGATACTGTACGTCACACGTCCGAGGCCACGCGGTCATCGTCCTCGATGGCCATACTGGTTTGTGTGTTTGAGTATATTTGTATTATGTTGTCTGTGAATTATTTGTGTATACATAATTGTTCTTGCTTGCGCTGCTCTCTTTACATTATTTTGTATAATTATATTCTTTGTGTATTTATTATTTATTTAATTATTCCTAATATTTTCTTATTTTTTTATTTATTTAATTATTTATTTATTTATACATATTTTTTTTTAATCTGTACACATCTTATGTATAACCCTTTTTATTACATTGTCGATCTCAATGATCATCGCGGATTGGTTGTTAACTGAGCTGGTAGTCTTCTGCCTTCTGATCCTACCCACTCGCCCAGTAGCACTTGTACCTTTCGTGCATTAACCATGGCCCTCTGGGTTAACAAGTCTTGTAGTACTAAGTTGGTGTTTCCGCGGTTCCTCTCCCGTCCGCCAGTAATCATTCTCAAACCCTTAAGTATTATTGGACCCCCCCATCTTAAAAATCCAAAAGATCTGGCTGCCACTCCTAGTGCTATTTCCGCTGCCAACAATGCGTGTTCCTTCCAAATTGAGAATTCCTCCTTCGTTTGTACTAACTCGTGTGCCCGTTGGAGTATATCCGCTAGCTTAGTACCTGTTTGTATCCTATCGTCAAGTCCGTGTTCCTGGTTATCGAGTTCCTGTAGTCCGTCTCTTTTTATCACTGCTTCCATTAATTCCAATAATAAACCTCCTTCAGTCCCTTTCACCTTTTGTAGTATATCCTTCAAGTTTAGATTTGCGCTTTCAAGCTTCATGATGCGATTTTCACCTTCCTCTTGTCCTTGATCCAGTCTTGTATTCGATGCTTGAGCTATACAGTCTCTTGCTAAGCTGACTACCCCAGAATCCACCACCTTCAGTGTCTTGTGTTCGGTGTGTTCACACTGTATGTGGACTTTGTCCTTTCTCGTGGTGGTAAAGGCATGTTGGTTTTTAGCATGGAGACGTGTCCAGAATGTGCTCTTTAACTTAGCTAATATTATTGGACATTCTTCTGGTTTCTTCACTGCAATCCCCAATATGATACGTATCTCACACGGGTGGTCCTCTTCGACTTCCTGTATTGGCTCCATTTGTGTGCATATTCGTGTTTTTCCTAGTCTTTTACATAGTCTTATCACCTCTTGCGGTATTGGCGTAAATCTTTTCTCACTAACACTGCTCGCTATGTATTCGTATGTTCGCTGCAAGTATGCCACTAAATCCGTAGTATTTAAGCCTTTTTATTCCACTGGCAATGATGATATCCTAAGAAGGTCAAAATTTTCTTTCGTAACCAGTGGTATCCGAATGTAATATATTATTCTGCCGTTAAATGACATGGTCGTTATTTCTGAGATTTCTTCAATTTCTTCTTCTGTGGTTATATTTTCCCTTACTGAGAACTGTAGATCTGGTCTCAGCTGCTCTGCTAAAATTTTTGCTTTTAAAATCGCTCGCAATGCCGCATCTGGTATATGTGTCGTTCCCCGACTCGCCAAGTATATCATGTCCACCGTTGTTCCAAATTTTGTTATAAGTTTCTCGGCTAAGTGTACAAATTCGCCCACCATTTCTGTAACTCTGTCATACTTGCCGAAGTACTCTGCAAACATTTTTAAACCTTCCTCCGTTATTCTTCCAGCTTTATCTTTAAACGTTTTTATATCTTATAGGTATCGTTCATGGTTTCCATATGTTATGACTCTAATTCGTTCCGTTAAGTACTTAGTTGTTTTCATTGTGTTAGTCGGGATCGCCTCTACTAGCTTTTGTATGTTCTCTTTTTCTACGTCAGTCACACCCCCCTGTAGCGCTTGCACCGTCTTGCTTTGATCATCGATCTTTTGGCCTACTATTGTTCTATATGCTTCTTTTACCCTATCCAAGGCCCTTAGGACTTTTCCTGCCGTGTACTCTACTTATTCTATACATTCGTGTTCCTTTTTTATCGTCACCCTGCACTTCCATTTTGCTAGCTTTTTCGCGTCTAAAAACGAATTTACCTCCTCGACAACGTCATTCTAATCTACATACCATATCATTTTCCAAGTTGATGCGACTGCTTGGACTGGGCCCAAGCTCTCCACCAATATTCCAGGGTTTCTTTCAATTTCCTCTATTTCTCCAGGTTGCTGTGTCACCGGCATAGTTCCAGCCCTGAAACACAAGATTTGTATTTTTTTTGTTTATACCGTTTTGATTGCTGATCTCGTAAGTCGTCCGAAGGCCACGCTTACGAGAAAAGTATACTATTTTGGTCTTGTTGTTTCTGATATCTCGTTTTTTTTTTTTTTATTTGCTTCTTACTTTTATGCGATTTGTTTTTGTTATCCTGCTTTATTCCCCGAGTTCTCTATTATCTAACAATTGAGTTTTTATATCGCATGCTTCCTTGATTTTGTCCACGTGTGTAATTTTTGTTTCATTACCACATTTCAGTTTTACATTGTGGTTTTTGTAATTTATTCCTACGATTTCGTATGGTCCTTCGTTGTGTTTCTCATATTTCTTTCTCGGCTCTTTAAGAACATAGACCATTTCCCCTTCCATGAAAAATCTTGTGTTCAATTTTTGTCGTAATAATATTTGGACCTGTACTTCGCCTGAACTTGATTCATTGCTGCTATTGTCCTTAGCCGCGTCATTGTTTTTATTACGTCTTCTACATATTCATCATACGTTTGTTCATTCATTGTTTTCTTGAAGCTAGATGAAATTCTGGCTGGGTAGCCCAACAATACTTCTTGAGGCGCTATCCCCGTTGCTGAGTGTTTTGTGGAATTGTAAGCGCACATGCACATGCCCAAATGATCGTCCCAAAAGTCATCTTCTTTTACGTACGCCTTGAAATATTTCGTTAATGTATGATGAATTCGTTCTATTGTGCCGTTACTCTGTGGATGGAAGACTGTTGTTCCCATTTTGTCTATTTTAAATACTCTTGTGAACTCTTCCAACAGTTTGGAAATGTGCACAACTGTCTGACAGCATTTTCTCTGGGGCGCAAAAGTATGCAATTACTCTGTTAAAAAGTGCTTTTGCTGTTTCTAACGCCGTCGCTCTTTTTACTGGTACAAAAGTTATATATTTCGTGAGCCAGTCCTGAATTGACAATATGTAACTATTGCCATGAGCCGATGGTTTGTTTATCGGGCCATAAAAATCAATTAATATTTTTTCAAATGGCCTATCTGTTACAACTAGAGCCTGTTTTGTTCTTACTCTAACAAGTTTCTTAGATTGGCATGATTCACAACCTAACACGAACTGACGTACGTCCGGTCGCATATTTTGCCAGTACTAGTCTTTCGCAATTTTGTTGTTAGTCTGGTTCATACCTTTGTGGCCTCCTAACGATGACTCGTGGTAATCTTTGAGTACATCAAATCGTTGCTCTACTGGTGGTACTACTAAATTGTTCAAGTACAACACTGCCGATATTTTTGTGTTTTCGAAGGTGTTGTCAAATTGCTCTGCGAAATAGTCCTTCTGTGCTACGCTTAGTATCGCTAGATCTCGTATAATACCTACTCACGTCAACTTGTTGAACAACAAGAGCTGTTTCAAAGACGATATGCATTTCTTAATATCCGATTTTAATCCTGCACTGTCAAAGTGCTCTTTCACATATAACTGCATTACTGCTACTTTTCTTGCTCTAGATAGGAAGACCTCTCCAACCCTCCTATTTACTTTATTCATGGCTGTTGGATTTACATAACCTCTCTCGTGAAGCGCGTCTATGGCTTCTGTGTCCGGTATGTTTTCTGTTATTGTACAGAAGGCTAACTTGTCAATGTATCTAAATGGGTGTTCGTTTATTTTCTTAAGCCTTTGGAGTGGTGGTATATCCTTATCTCCCTCTGGCTTCCAGGGTGGTTTTTGTACTGGTAGTCGTGTCCGGCAAGCTCTGTACCTATCTAATCTTGGTATACTCATATTGATTTTGTTATCATCTGTGCTTTCGGCATTATCATCTGCCACCATGTTCGCATTAAGTAACTCCTTTCCATTTTTATTATCGCTAACTTCTTTTTCGTGACTTTCATTGTTTACGTCGTCATCTGATATTTTTGGTGTTTCTTGTTCCGCTATTGAGCTAGGCTCATCCAGTGGTTCTGGTGAAGGTGGTAGCGGATCGCGCTTCTTTGGTATTTGTTTTTCTTTTGATCCAAAATCTGACTCATCACTCGCCTCGTGATCTGTTTTGTTGTCTTCCTTTGTTTTCTTATTAACTTTACCCTTGAATTTTTGTCTCGTATATGGGAACTTTTTTTTCATTTCTTTTCCTTAATGTTGCTCGTCTCGCCCCTCGTACTATCTTACTGTCTTCATCACTTAAATTTTTGTATAAATTATCCATCGATTTATAGCGTTTTTGTCCTTTTTCGCAGAGCGCCTGATAGTGCTCCGGCTCATACCGCATGTGCTCATATTCCTCTCCTTTTATTTCTGTGTAGTGATGACACATTGGAGGTCCATCTCTATTTACGTAGTGCACACATATGTTCTTTTTTAACTCCTGAGAAAAGACAAAAATGCACTTTCCATCCCCAAACTCGTAATCCTTCCTCAAAATTCTTTTAGTGTTTTCCGGGTTGACGCAGTTTTTAATATGTTCAGAATGCAGTAAGATTTTTCTTAGCTGCTTTGCTGTCAAGTCCAGATCAAACAGTACAATAAGACTATAAAACAGGCAATTATCATCGCTCTTTACGTCTACTAAATCCCACTCTTTCCATGGCTCTGCACAATTTCTGTCTGATCCACGTTTTTGCTCATTAAGTGCATCGTTTAAAATCAATTGGTTCTTTTTGCTTGATTCTTCATAATTTAAATTATCGAACGCCCCAGACGTCTCACCATGATTTAAGGATAGCCTTTCTCCCTGATAATCCCACGAAAGATTTGCTCCTTCGCTACTGGTCTTGCCTTCACTTTTCTCTTCCTCACTTTTATCTTTCTTACTTACAGTTCCCTCTTTTTCTTTGTTTCGATCACCTTTTTTACTTTAATTTCTGCTGCTATCTTCTACCACCCATACATCTATTCTGACTCCTGGTTTTCTCTCTACCTTTCTTTCTCTGATGTCGACAAAAACTTTTTTATGAGTCTATCTGTCTTTTCTTGTAACATGCTGGTAAGATCGTTAAGTTTTTTTGGATCCTTTTTTGCAAAATAGTAAGAATCTTTTTGCCTTTCTCGTTGTGGATTTTCTGATTTTTTTTTTCCCCGGACGTTCGATCCTCCGAAGTGCTACGACTTTTTGAGCTTCTCTCCTTACTGTCGTCTCTCTCTTTACCATGCCCTGATCCGTTCAAGCCTATTTCAATTTTCTTCAAATTGTTGTGTTTAATTTCTGGTCTTTTTTCCCAATTCACTATTGTATTTTCTTGAGTCTGTGTGTTTTTTACAGGAGTGACAGAAAAATTCTGTCTAATTCTGTTAAGAGTGTCGAGCTGCCTTTGTCTTTTCTTCCTTTGCTTTTGCCTTGTTTAGTGGTCTATGACGACATAAGGTGTGCTCGTTTTTTGTACCCCTTTTATCCAGCCCTTCTCTTTCTTCATGTGCTCTAATTTATTTCTTAGGGGCCCCTGCGATAAGATTTTCTCTTCAGTTTGTTGTTTCTCCTTAACTTCTTCTTCCGAACACAATTTCACTTCAGTCTTTTTCTTCCTGGGTTTTTTATGTGATAAATCTGAGTCTAATTCCACTACTACCTTCTTTAACTGACCATCGATCCGTATTTTTAATTTTGCCCTAATTTTAAACATACGCGCTACTGGGCCATCACTTACTACACCTTCTTCCTTCTCTTATTCATCTGCCCTTTGATACAGTTCTATTCGCGGTAGTTCTGGGTTTTTTTCGCCCTCTTTTACGACTGGGTTTCTTAAAAGAGCATCTGGCGCGTTGTTTGAGATACCTGGGCGATAAATTATATCGAAATCGTAACCACGCAACTCTGCCTTTAATCTGTTGAACTGAATGTCGGGTTTTTTAGACGTGTAAAAAGGTTTCAACGGCTTATGATCCGTAACCACCGTGAACTTCCTGCCATACAGATAAGGTCTCAACTGTTCCTTTGCAAAAACTTCTGCTAGCAACTCCTTATCATACGTTGGATATCTAAGTTTACTACCCTTGAGGCACCGTGACGCATATTCACATGGTCTATCCTTACCTATCTCTCCCTGACTAAGGATTGCCCCGATGGCATAATCCGACGCATCTGTTGTAACAATAAACGGTTTACTTAAGTCCGGTGCTGTTAATACAGGTTCCGAACATAGCGCATCCACTAGTTTTTTAAAGGCCTCTTCCTCTTTTTCGCCCCATTTAAACTCCGTATTCTTCTTTGTCATTGTAGAGAGTGGTCGTGCTATATTTGCATAATCCTCTTTGAATTTTTTGTAATATCCCGCGAATCCAAGAAACTGCTTAATTTTCCTTGTATTTGTCGGTCTTGGATATTTTTTTGCGGCTTCGATCTTCTTCGGGTTCGTCTTTATCTTACCATTTTTAACTACGTGATTAAGGACTTTTGCTTCTTTCTTCAAAAATTGACATTTTTTTGGCTCTATAGTCATGTTTGCTTTTGCCAGTCTTTCTATCAATTTTTTGAAGCGTTTTTCATGTTCTTCGAGAGTTGCTGCGAACACCATGATGTCATCCATGTATACTTTAATTTCTTTTCCTTGTAGATCGGCTAGAGCTAACGTTATTTCCCTCAGTAATGTACTTTGTGACTCTGAGCACCCTATTGTTTATAATGATAGTGCCCGTCAGGTCCCGAGAATGCAGTTTTATGCGCGTCCTCTTCTTGAATTTCAATCTGGTGGAGTCCACTCTTTAAATCAACTACTGCGATGTACTTAGCAGCCGCTAAGTGCTCCAATATGTCGCTTTGAAAGGGTAGTGGGTAACAGCTTCCAACAGTTATTTCGTTCAGCTGTTTGAAATCTGTGACCAGTCGCCACCTTTTCTTGTTGTTTTGTCCTGGCGGTTTAGGCACTATCCATATATTTGAGTTATATAGGGACGTTGACGGTTCAATTATATCCAAATCCATCAATTTTTGAATTTCTCTTCTGATGTTTTCCTTCACCGCGGGTGGGTATCTCTACCTTCTGACCACTATTGGCTTATTTGTTGTAGTCTCTATTTTGTGTTTAATTAAATGAGTTGTTTTTAACGGTTCCCCGTCCAATCCAAACACTAACAGATTCATCGATATTAATTTTCTTACGTGCTGTAACTCTTCTTCGTTACAGCCCTCAGTGTCGATCAGTGTCATAATTATTTCAATTCTTTCTTCGACACTTTTTATATCACAGTCTTTTTCTGCGTACGTGTCAATTTCTTTATCTCCATCTACGCTTTTACATCTCAATCTATTTTTTTTTCTATTTCTTTTTCTTTGAAATTGACTGCCTCGAGCAAGCCCACAAATGCAGTCTCTTCTTCTCTGGCGCCGTCCCCCACGTTGCCAGTTATTTCCATTTTCTTTACTTCTTCGCACTCTATCAGATCCACCTCCGGTACTGTAATTCTCCTTTTTTTGTTTGAAAAATTCACGCATTCCGCATATATTTTACCTTTATTATTAGTGCTGTAAAAGTCTCCAAAATGCACATGTTCTCCCACATCTTAAAGTGGCACAAATCCAACTTGAATCTTTCCGAATTCATTTTTGACTCTTGCATATATAACCTGCCTGGATCTCGCTGCTATCTCGAAATATTCTGTTGTCTTCAGTGGGGTTTCCACGCCACCTAGGCTAAGTGTATTTGTTTTTGCGCTCACCTTGCCATTGTATTTTTTAAACATATCCTATCTAAGGATTCCGTCTACTTCGATCGGAAAATCCTGCGGGACTACATGGAATGTGCACTTCATACCATAGATCATTGTGTCCACCGTGCCTTTTGTTTCACGTTCTCCGTGAGTAACTCTAATTATTTTTACTTTTATATTCTCATCCAATGGCAAATTTTCTTTTATATAATCTTCTATTAGTATCGAGATCTCAGCACCCGTGTCAGCATAAAAATCTGATCTTATATTTCGGAAATCTTCGATCTCCAGCGTTACTGTTGGCGGTCTGTGTCCTACTGCTGCATAGTTAATGAGTACCGTCGTGACTTCTTTCTTGTCCTCTTTTCCCATGGATATATTTTTATCTTTTAGATTTTTCTTAAAATTTGTTTCGATTTGTTGGCGAGTATTAATTTTGTTTTTGTTTACCTCCTTTCCCCACACCTCCGACTGTATGGGTTTTTCTTCTTTCTCTCCAATTTTAACATTGTTTACTTTTGGTCCTTTAAAATACGTAGCGACTTTTTCCCGATGCTCGATGTTGGGGGAGTACTTCGAGCATCGTTCTAAAAATTTGGCTTCTGTTTACTAGAGATATCACCCCGTCTAGGTTTAGCCTTCTTTGCGTCTTGTGTCCCGTTTGTGTACCTTGGCTCATAACGATCGTTACTCTTCCAATCATAATTATTTCGGCTATCACGTCTACAACTGTCTCTTTGGCCATAATTTCTGCCATTCGGCTCATAATGTCTATTATTACTATTGTTATTGTTGTAATTGTTTTCGCGATAAGCATACCCTCTTTTAAAATCTCTCCCATATCTGCCGTAGTTGTATTTATTCTCTGCCTGAGCCATATTATTATGACTGTAGTCTCCGGGTCTTCTTCCACTATCATTATATGATCTTCCACCTCTTCTTTTTTCACCTTTATCCTGGTACCTTGTATAGTACGGTGCTCTGGTCTCCTCACCGCGACCTTTCTTTACTAGCAGCCCTTTTTCTATATCGTGCCACAATGAACGACACTCTTCTACTTTGTGCCCAATTCGGCCACAATAGTTACCCTTGTTTACCTCGTCTTCCCTTTTGTTATATTCTTTTTCCCATCTCTTATATTTATTGCTGTCCACTCGAGGTGACTTCATAGCCATCATATCCGCGACTTTCAATGCCAATGTAATGGCCTTTGTTAGCGTTATGGGCCTATGCATTGAAACTTAATGGTTGTACGGGGGATTAAGGCCTAATGTATATTGGGTCACTACTTCTTTTTGAATATTTTTCTCAAATTCCTGCCTTAACATTTCAGAAACTTCAAGGTTTGCTTCTTGAAGCCCCATGGCCCTGTTAAACAACTTTTGCATGCGATCTGAGTATTCTTCTACAGATTTCCTATCCCTTTGTCGTTCCGACCTAATTTTTGCCATAACTGTCTCTGTGCTACTGATGGCCCCGTACCTTTCCGTAACCTCCTTGAGAAATTCTTTAATAGACTCAAACTGTGTGATTCTATCGTTTAAATGTGCTGCCGCTCGACCTTTTAGCCTGCTGGACAGCGTTGGCAAAAAATACAGGACGTCTCTGTCGTCCACCTGCCGGCCTATTGCTCTTACTACTCTTGTGAACGCCGATAGATTTATTGGGTCCCCTGTAAATATTGGTATCGTGGGGATTATTGTGCTCAATTCTTTAATTGAGTAATTTATATTCCTTTCATACTCCCGGTGATGCGGCAATCTGTGTGTAGCTCCACCTGTTGTTTGCTCCCACCTTTCCTGGTTATTTTTACAATTTTCGAACTTCCGCATCGGTCTAGCTTTCCTTCTATCTCTGTTGTGGAATTCTCTTTTATTTCCCCCCCCCCTTCCTTTCTGGCCTTTCCCGGAGCAAGTCTGTCTCCCTTCTCTAATTGCCAAGCTGATTTCTAGCGGGACCCCTATCTGACTCATCCCCTTCCTCTCCACTATCATCACTACGCAGGGGCTCTGTATATGAGTCTAAGGCTTCGTTTCCTCCAATTATTTGCTTAGGGCCCTCTTTTTTCTTATCTCTTAGCACGACCGTTTTCATGCCCTTAAAAATTTTTCCAATTAAGTCTTTTGTTTTTTTGTTCGACTTTTTTAACTCTTTGACCGCCTCGGGATCGTGGCGAAATTGTAACCATAAACTATCGTCTATTACGACCTCCGCGTCTGCTAAGCGGTCCACCGCCCCACCTACAACGTTATCAATTTTTCCCGACTGCATTTTGTTTTATTTTGCTTGGTTGTTTTTTTTTGTGTTTTTTTTTGTTTGTTTGGTTGTATTTGTTTGTTATGGGTCTATTTGATAAAACTTATCGCCCAGCAGTAATATTATTTACCGTGTATATACATATTATCTACCTGAACAGTATTGTAAGCAGTACGATCCAAAGCATTTCCGAGTCCGTAAACAAAGAGTCCAATGAAAAATATTGCTACCAGAGGGTGCGTAGTGTGATGTAGTTTCGTGTTTTAGCTCTCCCTTGTCTTATTTCCTGACGGTGCCGGCCTCCTGTATGGCTGCTGTGCGCCCACGCTGGTACTTGACACCTGCTCGTTTCTCACGTTTCTTGCCGCGTGTGTCTTCTTAACACTGTATTTTTTTTCTTTTCTTGTTATTATTCACTGTTTCTTCTTTAAATTCTTTTTTCTTTTTTTTTTTTTTTTTTTTTCATTTCACTTTTCTTTTCACAATAATTCTTTTTATTTCCACTTACACTGCACTTACAACCTCCTGTTACGTGGGAATTGTGGAGTTTGGGGGTATAAGGGGATTGAATACACGTTGAAGAAAGTATATGTCCGTTTATTAGTGTCTCAAAGCGAGAGCAGTCGCGTGCGTGGCGTTAGGTTTGGAGGCTGATCGGAGAGAGAGAGAGTGGGAGAGCTAATAACGCTCGGGCCCGCCGCCGAAAGGTGATCATCATACTCTGTATCCGCTGCTCGTGCGCCGTGAGAGATGAGTCTTTGGCGCGGACTTACAAAGGTTCTAGATACTGTACGTCACAGATGTATTATTTAGAAAACAAACACACAATTTATCATGAATAGAATGTATTATCAGTGAATGCATATAAAAATGGCATATTATAGTTACGAACCACACGATGAGTACAAGAAATCAAGTTCCTATAGTCAGCAGCGCTCGTAGCAGAGTGGATAAGGTACTGGACTCACATGCAGAAGGTCAAGGGTTCAAATCTCTGAAGTGGAAAATGTTTTTTTTTTTTTTTTTTTTAAATTGTAAAAAAAAAAATTCAAAGTCAAATAAAAATTATTATGAGAAAATAGAATTAAAACTTGTTTAAAAATTAATTCCTCGAGAATGTGGGGGGAAAAGTAGGCAAAGGTGTGCAGAAGAGTAACACGGCACGGTTGGTAGATATACATATAAGGTGGGGGGTGGGGAAGTGTGTAGAGAACAGTAGGTAAGGGGGACGGGGTAAGGGGAGAAACTTGAGAGGAAGAGACTTCGAGTAAACTACTTCAGTTTAAAAAAAAAAAATCTGTCGGTTTTAAAAATCCAGCCCCCTGAGTACGCGACATAAAGAACTTCGTTCTAAAAGAATACCATTTCGTCTTCAGTTTAGATAATGCGCAACGTTTAAAATAAAAAAGAATATGTGCAATAAAAATCCCATATTATTAAAAAACTTGATGTACATATTATTTTTATAAATTTTTTTATTGCAGATATTTTGCAGAACAATGCAATGTACGTAATAGAACTATTTACGTATAATAATACAGTATAATTTTATTTTCTTACAAAAGGGAGCAGTATGAAATAATCATTAAAATTAGCGTTATAATTCAATAATCAATAATCAAGTAACAATTTTTTTAATTTTATACATTTATTTATTGTTTAAATAAACTGTGCAACAGTATTACGTACAATTTTATACTTTTGCAAGTGTATAACAATTAAATTTTTTTATCTACCTCAAAAAAGTTAACATAAGAAGTTTTTTTCAAACAATATTTTGTGTTTATAAATTATTATCTCGTTCTATTAAAATACAAATTTTATTACTTTTTTTGCATCTTGATAACGTGATGTATAATTGACCATGCGAAAACAGTGGTTTTCTCTAATACAATTCAATATTATTAAGACTTTGGCCTTCAGATTTATTTATAGTTGTGGAAAACGCCTAGACTACAGTGAATTGTTTTCTGTATAAAATAAAAGGTAATCGTAATAAATCAGAAAATGTTTTATCATTTAAATGAATATGTATATTACGGTTTACAATACGTAACAATATTAAAATATATAATGATTCGATACTTTTTCATACAATCATGTTTCTGTTACTATTTTTTGAAACGGGGAGAATCTGTCTAAAATCTTCTCCAGAAACAATAAGTTTATAACTATAAGTATAATACAAATCACATAATGTTCTTTTGATTATTTTTAAGGCTTTTTTTGAAGCACAAAGCAAGAATAAACTTTCAATCAAATATTATTTAAATCTAATGGCAAACAAAATGTTCTATGACTGGTCATTCTTTTTGGGAGTAACCTCGATGTTATACTAGTCCATGCCATTCATAACACTTTTTTTCGTTAACGTTTTGAATATAAATGTTTTTCCTGAACCTGCTGGGGCATCAATACAAAAAAAATTTTATCTTTATTATCAGATATGATTTCAAAAATCGTGATTCGATCAATGATTTAGCAAACGTTGAACTAAACGTATGAGTATTTTTTTCTAGTACTATTTTCCTTGATATTAATTTTTTTGATGTAAGTAAATTAGTACTTCTACATGATTTTTTTTTTAATTGTAAAATTTGTAACAAGGTAAATCGGGCCTCAAGGCTCATGCTGCTGTCACTAACGCAACGCGTATGACGTCACACCGGCAAAGGTTTACCTTCCCGGAATTGTTTTCTGTTTTGGCTCCCGGGAAAAAGGAGAAAAGGACGACATGACGCGGGACACAGCAACAACAGCGGCGAAGATATACGAGTGAGCGCGCGCACCACTGTTCGGGCCGTGGTGGCGGCTCTCGGGTGTGTGAGAGAGAGAGAGAGAAAAGGCGCCGAGATGTACGCGCTGTGGTTGCAGCAGGACGGGCTGACTTAGTCTCGAGTCGAGAGCTATCGCGCGCGCAGATAGAAGCCGGAGGTTTTGCGATTTGAGAGAGAGAGCGAGAGAGAAGAGAAAGCTGCTATGTCCCCGTCATCAGAGACCATCACCGCTAGGAGGTCCAGGACGAGAGAGAGTGCGACCACAGAACGAGGACAAGAGAGAGAGAGAGAGAGAGAGAGAGAGAGTAAGGCCGCAGCCATCAGTAGCACGGACTCACCAGCAGCTCAAGGCCCAGCAGGACGCTATACGCCCTTGTCACGAGTCACAGAGCCGAGAGGTAGCGTGTTTTCTTTTCCCTCCGTTTGTCGTGCGTCGTGCTAGGGCTCGCAAGCGCAGGTAGGCCTCCTGGACGAGGTCCCGGAGTAGACAGAGGACAGAGAACGATAGAGAGAGAGAGAGAGAGAGAGAGTGCGCGTGAGAGAGAGAGAGAGAGAGGACCAGGTCACGAGAAGTCGCGGGTCCATGCTCGGGAGTGCCACATTTTGGTGTGTTTGCGCGTTTCCACTCCAGGTGTGCAGGATAGGGGGGCATAGTCAAGGAAGAAAGTGAGGGAGAGAGAGAGAGAGAAAGAACCGAGACTAGGAACAAAAGAGGGCAAGGGTAAGGTTACCAGGAGCCAGTGAGGGTACGAGAGAGAGAGAGAGAGTGGAAAGAAAATTTTAATCAGACGAGAAAGACAAGGTAGCGGTAGAAGAGAGTAAGATTGAGCATTTGGCAGGGAAGGAACAGGGGTGAGAGGTTACGTGTGAGGGCGTACGCAAGTGTGCGTGTGCGTGTGCGTGACGTAGCCAGGAGCGCGTTAGGGCAGCGGCCCCTCCTGGTCTCAGGACCCCGAACGTGCGCTCACGGTTCGCGTGGCGAGGCGGAGCCGTTGTAGCGCTGTCGAGGAGTTATTTGTAGAGCAGTATGAAGAGTTGCAATAAACGATTTCCTTAACTTGACGTGATATAATTTCCCATGATTATTTCTCACGGTAGAATAAGAAAAAAATTCCCGTATAAACTCCCCTTTTCAGGGGCAGAATCCAGGAGGACGAGGGACCTGGAGGACGCACGAGACGAGGTGTCCACTTCTTACGTACCTCCCCCCCTTTTTTTTATTTCAGGTACAAAGGCAGTGTGACAAATTTTATACATGTGTAAAAGTGTACAATTTTTATATTTATTTAACTGTGAAATGCAAACTGAAAAAATTAAGTATTTAACTGATGTTCTGAAGTTAGGGGGTCGGCAAGTGGAGCACACAGGGTGGCAAATTCATACTTATATATTTATAATAGTTGTTAGACCAAATTCAGTCATCAACTCCCTTCCCCACCGCCCTCGTTGCTCCACAAGATTTCAAATGTTTCTATGAACCCCCCCCCCCCCCATTAAAGTAAGGGAAACAACTCAAAATTTTCCCTTAAATTGACCCAATAATAAGTATTCTCCGAAAATAAAGGCCCCCCTACCCCCCTCAGGCAGCCCTCACATTTTAAGTGACCCTTCTTCAGCCCTTCCCTCCCCACCAATACTTTTTATGGTAAGTCTTATAATTCAATAATTAATTTTAATTTATGACTACATGATGAAAATACCAAACAATGCAGAGTAAAATTATCATTTAAGTGATCATTTTATTAACATGATACATTTGTGTCAGTTCTAAAAATTTACATTGGTGATAATTATTTTTTTACTGTTGTTCAACATCAAATTAGTATTACAAACATTGACTATATAGAATTTATATATTCGCAAGCTAGCAATTAATTTTAGTATTTTGTAACCAATAGCATGCGTACGATGGTCCTGCGTGACCACCAATCATAGCGCTCCACGTTTAAGTTACTTTGGCTGCTCACGACTGCTCACCTGTGAGCATTTAGTCAGTCCGCACCGATCGCTCGTCCAGTAAACCACAGTGTGTTCACTGTGTACACCAACCAAGTAGACATTTTCTCGAGTAAATTATTTCAAATAGAAAGAGAAAATGTCTTGTGTAATTTACTCGCGCGACTCAAACAACATCATTTTCAGTTTAATTATATTAGTAAAATAAGTGTTCTTCAACTTCGTTTAATATCCTTAAACTAGCGCACGTAAAACGTAATTTTGTTATTTACCACAGTTTTTCAATTTTTTCTCATCAAGTGTTGTAATTTCTGCTGTTAATATACTTTATTATTTTGTTATATATAAAAAGGTGTGTGTTAATCTTTCAATAAACCCAAGCAATTTGGCTCCCACTCTTTTCCCTCGCAACCGGTAAATCAAATCATACAGTCCACAATCATTTGGTTTTCAATCCCAAACATTTGTCCTTCGAGCCGGATCAAAAAGGGTGAGTGGAGAGTTTGCATTGGGCGTATCTTTCTCTCACACACACTCGCATACAACAAAACTTGATACCTGTGGTAAGTTCAGTGCTTTTTTCTCATCGTACACAAACTCGAGTACATACTCGTTGGCTTCGTTGCCTAGCTTATTGCTGCACTTTTCTCGTAATGGCGGGTAATTCCTGGGCACTTCCCAGGCACTTCCTCGGGTACTTCCCGGGCACTTCCTGGGTACTTCCGGGGTACTTGCCGGGCACTTCCTCGGGCACTTGGCGGGTACTTCCCGGGCACTTCCTCGGGTACTTCCCGGGCACTAGGCGGGTACTTCCCGGGTACTTACCTGGGCACTTGGTGGGTACTTCCCGGGCACTTCCTCGGTACTTCCCGAGCACTTGTCGGACACTTCCTCAGGTTCTTCCCAGGTACTTGGTGAGTACTTCCCGGGCACTTACTCGGGCACTTCCTCGGGTACTTACCGGGTACTTCCCGGGTACTTGACGGGTACTTCCCGGGTACTTACCCGGGCACTTAGCGCGTACTTCCCGGGCACTTGGCGGGTACTTCTGGGGCAATTCTTCGGGTACTTCCCAGGCACTTCCTCGGTACTTCCCGGGCACTTGCCGGTCACTTCCTCGGGTTCTTCCTAGGTACTTGGCGGGTACTTCCCGGGCATTTGGCGGGTACTTTCCGGGCACTTCCTCGGGCACTTCCTCGGGTACTTACCGGGTACTTCTCGGGCACTTGCCAGGTACTTCCCGGGTACTTGGTGGGTACTTCCCGGGCACTTGGCGGGTACTTTCCGGGCACTTACCGGGCAATTCCTCGGGTACTTACCGGGTACTTCTCGGGCACTTGCCGGGTACTTCCCGGGTACTTGGCGGGTACTTCCCGGGTACTTGGCGGGTACTTTCCGGGCACTTGGCGGGTACTTTCCGGTTACTTGGTGGGGACTTAGTTAGATTAAATTTATTTTCTGTATGTTGTAGACTATTTTTTATTCTCAATGTGTCAGTTTATATTGATGGTTAAGTTTTAACTTAATAAAGATGTACATCAAACAAACATTTTATTAACGTGACATTTTTTAATTATTATTCAATACACTGTAAAGTTTATGATTTTTTTGAATAGTTGTTCTATAATTTTTGTTGAAATAATTAGATAGTATTTAGAGCATTCTCAAACGTATTTTTTTAAAGTATGTAAATTTGGATGATAAATAGATTTTTTTATGAGCAATATCAACTGCAATATACTTTGATTATTGCAATTTATGAATGGACTCGTTCTACATCGTTTACAGACGACATACCCGGGAACGTAAGCAAGATATACCTAACAACAATATTTTTGACCGATAGGTTGACTATTTTTGCTAAAATACTATCGTGTAGAGTGGAAAAATCCCTACTAATATGGTATTTTACTTTTATTTGAGATAACATTACTTAAGTATAAAAATTTAAAGATGTTTTTGTCATACATGAGAGTGAGAAAGACAGTAAGCGCATGGATAAACAACTGACAACATAAGGAGCAGACAATATTTAACTTAAGGTAAAAATTTTTTAATCCAACCTTTAAGTTACTAGCAGTAGCTGACGCTCTTGCGTGCGCACATGGATATAGTTCTCACTGCTTACCGACTAAGCTCCAATAACAATGTGGCAACGTCGCGAGCTTATGCGGGCACGCTATAGCCTTCCAACCCTATTTAGGGGTAGTTTGGAACGTATTTTCAATTGGCTCCCATTTAAAAGCTATTTGCCCTAAAAAAGTAATTCCAACGGGGTTCGCGTCAGAAAAAATCGCTCTACACGCGGTTCTCGGGAAATGCCACCATTACATATCATGCTGTATATAGTGCTCTCTTGCACACATAAGCACTTGGCTCGCACATAGTTGGCCATTGGTGCCCTCGCTCTTTTAATTTCCTTTGTGTGCCGTACTTATAAACCTTCTTGCTCCACAGAACAACAAGGGTTTTATCGGCAGTCGGCTAACTTTACGGTGTGCTCGCCTGTCACTGCAGAGCATCATAGCACTCGAGAGTGCTTGTCATCATAGCTGCAGACCGCCATTGCTTGCCGATTCAACGTAAACCGTCGTTGTTATTGAGCCACTTCAATGTCTGGATACCCATTGCGTGGGCCTGAATACCTGTGCACATAATCGTCGTCTTCAAGGTCCTGCATACATTCTTTGCACTCAATTAAGCAGGTAGCTGATCGCCTGCGTCGTCTACAGCTGCTCCTTCAACAGGTTTTAAATTGCGATTTCTAGTAAATTTAAATAACCATTAATTACACGATTCAATTTAGCGATAAAAATTAGAAAATTTCAGTTTATTTAAGCACTAGTGCAAGTATTGATTTGCGTTAATTATATAACTATTCAATTTAGAGATTTTCTACTCTTTTATTATAATATTTATTTAAACAATTTGTACTATTAAGAGCTAGCTTGATTTTCACTGCCAGGTGTAGATAACGTTTGGTCACTATGGATGCATATTACTCAACGCAGCTTGGCCTTTATACCAAAATAAAGAATGCTTTTATTGATTTCAAAAAACTTGGCTTAGCCTAAATGACAAAGGGTCAAGCTGTGGCTCGACTACAACAAATCAAAGACGCGTTTGAACAATTTAAAACGATTAATGCTACTATAATGACTTTGGATCCTCTTGATAAACAACATGACTATTTTAAAACTGGCGTGTTTGAGGGTGGTAAAGACCTTTTTTATTTGGCTGTTAGAGACTTTGAGAACTACCTGTTCTCATTATCAACCGATAATCTAGCTTCTATACCTCCCAACTTTGCCCCACCTCAAAATTCTGTGCAAAGTTATGCCTCGTTACCTTCTATTGATTTACCAGTTTTTAATGGTAACCTTGATTGTTGGAAAAATTTTAGAGATGTGTATAGAGCTTTAGTACACAGGAAGCAGGATCTTCCAGGTATTATTAAGTACCAGCACCTACGTACTCACGTTACAGGTGATGCTTCAGATTTAATTAAAACAATTCCTCTTACAGAGGAAAGCTACTCGCAGGCTTGGGAGACCCTGCTTGCCTTCTACGACAACCAGCGTCGATTAGTGTCGTCATATACCAGCAATATTATCAGTGCCCAAACCATGAAAAATTCTTCTTGTACTGAAATAAAGCGCATTTCTAAGGAGATGTTTGGTATCTTTGATTCTTTATCAGCAATGGGAAGACACATGAGCGACAATGACATTTTCATTGCTCTCGTGACTAGCAAATTCGATTTCCACACATATAAAGATTGGCAAAAGCATTTAGGGAGCAGTGGCAATGCGCCTACCCTTGTACAGTTAAGGAAGTTTATAACTGCTCAAATTGTAACTTTAGAGGCTTCCGTTAGGAAAAATTCCAATAATCTTGATCAGAAGATTAAAACTAATAAATCTGCTGCTGTGCATCAGACTGCAGCTCAACCCACTCCTGATAGTAATTCACCAAAATGCTTGTTTTGTAATCAGACTCATCGACTGTATCAATGTGACAATTTTAAATCAAAAACTTGAAAAGAAAAAAAGAGCTTTAGTGATACTAAAAAGATTTGTCTTAATTGTTTTGGGAAACATAGCTCAAATAAGTGTCCTTCAAAATTTAATTGCTCTAAATGTCAACAAAGACACAACACATTGATGCATAGAGATGACTGTGATGCTAACAAGGACACACCTTATAATAGTAAGGACAGTGGAAAGCCTGATCCTAAAGGTAGTTCTTGCTTTAACGTAGGTATTTCTCATGGTGTGAATTTGCCTAAGGCACCCAGGGTGCTTCTTGCTACTGCAGTGGTGTATACAGTTGATTCTAGTGGTTCGAGTATGAAGGTAAGAGCACTAATTGACCAGTGTTCACAATCTTTTCTAATCTCTACGTCTCTTTATACTTTATTAAATTTTAAAAGCCGCAGTTTGAACATCTCGTTGTCAGGTATAGGGGATCGAGTTGTAAACGTAAAAAGGTCGGTTCAATTCAAGATTCAACCCCATTTTAAATCCAGTTTTAGTTTGGAAGTTGAAGTTTTGGTAGTGCCTTGTATTAATTCTCATAAGCTTCCTGTTTGTCAAGAAGTAGTAAATTTTGAACACATAAAGAGTCTAACATTGGCTGATCCGAATTTTTACGGTTTAAAAAAAATAGATTTACTACTTGATGCTTCGGTTCATGCCGCTATAATTAACAATTCTGTTGAACGACGCAAAATTAATCAGCCCATAGCTTCATCTTCTAAACTAGGCTGGTTGTTGTCCGGCCCAGTGACTACATCTTCTTTGAATCTAAAGAACTCAGTGTCTTTGCATATCACAAATGAATCTGGTCTTTTCGATCTTGTTCAAAAGTTTTGGTCGATTGAAGAGCTGATTTCAAAACCCGTGTTAAGTCGTGAAGATGCTGAATGTGAGCGTCATTTCGTTAATACCCACCTTAGGCATCCTGATGGTCGCTATGTAGTCCGTTTACACTTTAAAACCTCGGTAGATGATCTAACAGCTGCGCATGAAGTTTGATATCAAGCAGCTTTGACTATGTTCAAGCAGCTGGAACAACGTTTCCAAAAGAACCCTGACGGTGCTTATAACAAATTCATGTTGGAATACCTAGCCTTAGGACACATGAGGGAAAGCTCTGAGTCTGATCGTGCCGTCTATTTTCTACCACATCATGGTGTTTCTAAAATGAACGAAGAAACTTCAAAGTTAAGAGAGATCTTTAATCGCTCATTTAAAAATCCTGAAGGCCTTTTATTAAACTCTGTTTTGTACTCAGGCCCAAACTTACTGAATAATTTGTATGAAATCATTTTAAAATGTCAATTTTATGAATTTGCTTTCACCACTGATGTGGAAAAAATGTTCAGGCAATACTTGTTAATCCTGATGATTAGTTTTTTCAGGCTATTCTTTGGCGTTCAAAGCAGTCTAACCCTCCAAATATCTTTTTACTCAACACAGTTACTTACGGCCGGGGTATTGGCTGGGGCACTACCGCTAAAGGTGATACGGAAATGCGTTAACAAATTATATCGATAAAATAATTATCAAGGGAGCAGTAGAAAATGTCTAAAGAAGGTTAGAACAAATATTAGGGCATTTCTTAGACCATGCTATTAATCAATTGTAATCCTTTACTTAAGCTTCGAAGTAATAAGTGGAAGGTTTTGATCAAAATTTAATACTTTATCTCAAAAAAATAATTCTGTAGTTTATCATAACTACTTTATTTTTAGTTCAAATTATAAGTTACGTAATTTTGTACTTTAAAGAGTGGTACCTAATTTTTAATTGTATTATGAGATCTGAATGTCAGAAGGTATTAACGGCAACAAATTAAATCTAAAAAATTTCTTAAAAACTCCAAAAAATTACCAAAAATCCTTTGATTGGCCAAATATTTTGTTAAATCTCTATTAGATTGCAACGTCGGTAAATTAAAAATTACCGACAATTCTTCCCGTGCGCATTCCTAAGAAATGTTGTTTTAAAAGTCTTTGAGCAAGGACCTACGTACTTCTAAAAAGAGGTTAATCACCTGCAAGTTACTCGTACCTGCAGTACGATGATGATTCATGTACATGCACGCTGGTCAATGCTGACCAGAAATGAAAAACAAAATATTTTTCGACAACAGTAGATGCAAAAGTTTAACTGGGAACAGTTGAACTGAAATATGAAAGGCAAATATAATTTTAGATAAGGATCAAATAACATAAAGTTAAATATTAGGATAGCTTAGAATTAATACATATAAATAAGCAAAAATATTAGTAAAAACCAGAATCGTCACAAACATCCAGTACACACTACACCACTAGCAAACAACTACATTACATATTAACCATGACAAGCCTCGTTAGTAACATTATTAGCTTTCAAGGGATTACCCGATTTTTACCGTTCAAGTCCGCAAGCTCATGATTTACATAGTAACCCTTTTTGCATCGCATTAATAATTTCATAAACATACTGCAATAGTCTAGTTTGTCTCCTAGTTGATTGCTAACACTTTTTCCCAAACGTAAAGGAAAACGGAAAGTAACCCTTCCCCTTTTCTTGACTTGGAGAGAGAGTCCGTACGCCTGCCTCCAAAAGGGGTAACAGAGTTTCTGATTCCCTAGGGTACCACGAGAGGACTTCCTCTCCAACTAGCAGCAGCAGAAAAACATGTTGACTAAAATTCTACCAAAATTCCGTATTTTTTGTAACATTGTAAACATTAAAACTACCGGTAAAACAAATTATGTTAACTCGCAACAGGCAAAGCACTATTATTCTAACAACTGCTATTCTTATTGTTATCATTACAATTATTATTATAACTATAACTATTATTATTATTATTATTACTATTATTATTATTATTATTATTATTATTATTATTATTATCATTATTACTATAATTATTGTAGCTACCCCTACTAATTTTACAATTATGAGTTATTGCTGCATCGGCCACTGTTTTGGCGTTTAAATAGTAGTATTAATTGATAAATCGTACACACCATTCGTTTATTCACCCGAGCATTAATTGAATTGTTAAGCGATTTTCACCGCTCTTTTTGCAACGAGTTAAGTTAAACAAACGACCTGTGTTTAGCATTAGTAAATATAAATAATATCCTGTTTTAATGTTAATGTTCAGTCATATTGAAATCTTATGAAATTTGAATGTAAGAGAGAAAGGAAGGGCTAGAGTAAGTTAATCACCTTTTCGTCCCTTGAGGCATGTAAGAGAGCAAGCTGGATGTGGGAAGTACCAATTTTTAAGTGGCTGAACTGGAGCAGTTCTAGCCAATAAGACTTTTGGCTATTGTATTTTCTTCAAGATTTTCCTTCGGTAAGTTTTCCTGCGTCCTCCTCGAACCAGCATGTCACCGAGATCCGCTACTCCTTATAAAGAGGCCCAGAGACTCTCTTAACTACTACCTCTCGAACGATAGACTGAGTGGTAAAAGCCTGCCTCTGCTACCTCCCAGTCTACCACAGGGTAAGGACACAGTTAAATTTTGTTTTTCACCCTCGAACGGTCGACTGTATAGTTAAAGTCCGCCTCTACTATCACTCAGTGCTCCATGAGCGCGTAACATAAAAATACCTTACTCACCTTGGCTCGTACTGGTTTGCCGTGTACTTAACTTATATTTAAATAAAAGTAAATGTAAAAATTATAATTAAAAATTTTTAGTATTCCCTCTTTTCCCGTTTTAAATCTTTTTCGGTCAGGTCCATAACTAAGTTGTTTACGCGCTCACCAATATCCGCCACAGTGTTGGTACCCGAGGATCCACAAAATATGTTAAGGTTGTTTACGCGCTCACCAATATCCGCCACGGTGTTGGTACCCGAGGATCCTCGAAAATTATTAAGGTTGTTTACGCGCTCACCAATATCCGCCACGGTGTTGGTACCCGAGGATCCTCGAAAATTATTAAGGTTGTTTACGCGCTCACCAATATCCACCACGGTATTGGTACCCGAGGATCCTCGAAAATTATTAAGGTTGTTTACGCGCTCACCAATATCCGCCACGGTGTTGGTACCCGAGGATCCTCGAAAATTATCAAGGTTGTTTACGCACGCTCCAATATCCGCCACGGTATTGGTACCAGAGGATCCTCGAAAATTATTAAGGTTGTTTACGCGCTCACCAATATCCACCACGGTGTTGGTACCCAAGGATTCTCGAAAATTATTAAGGTTGTTTACGTGCGCACCAATTTCCGCCACGGTGTTAATACCCGAGGATCCTCGAAAATTATTAAGGTTGTTTACGCGCTCACCAATATCCGCCACGGTGTTGGTACCCGAGGATCCTCGAAAATTATCAAGGTTGTTTACGCGCGCACCAATATCCGCCACGGTATTGGTACCAGAGGATCCTCGAAAATTATTAAGGTTGTTTACGCGCTCACCAATATCCGCCACGGTGTTGGTACCCGAGGATCCTCGAAAATTATTAAGGTTGTTTACGCGCTCACCAATATCCACCACGGTATTGGTACCCGAGGATCCTCGAAAATTATTAAGGTTGTTTACGCGCTCACCAATATCCGCCACGGTGTTGGTACCCGAGGATCCTCGAAAATTATCAAGGTTGTTTACGCGCGCACCAATATCCGCCACGGTATTGGTACCAGAGGATCCTCGAAAATTATTAAGGTTGCTTACGCGCTCACCAATATCCACCACGGTATTGGTACCCAAGGATTCTCGAAAATTATTAAGGTTGTTTACGTGCGCACCAATATCCACCACGGTAGTGGTACCCGTGGATCCTCGAAAATTATTAAGGTTGTTAACGTGCGCACCAATATCCGCCACGGTATTGGTACCCGTGGATCCTTGAAAATTGTTAAGTTGTTTTACGTGCACACCAGTATCCGCCACGGTAGTGGTACCATCGGAGCAAGAACTAATGTTATTAAGGCGGAAATCAGTACTCGCGACGGTATTAGTACATCCGAGTCAGGTTGCAAGTCAAATTACCGTTTACCATCACGTAACCTCTAGAAACAAAACTTTTTCTCGTAACAGTGCCGGTATCATCTAGATCGAGAACGAGATAACTTTAGGCGCACCACGAGCAAGTTAAGTGCATCAGGATACTTGTTACATAATAGTGGCTTTAAATTGTCTTTAAACTGTCGTAGGCCCTTTGCATATATCGTGTCGTTAGTTAGAACTACCCGTTTAGCTCCGTGTTCCATTTACGTGCCCAGCGTGTGTCCCGAGTTATTAAGCGAAAACTGAAAGTTGAATAGTACGTCGCACTGACTTAACAAGATATTGGAGAAGGAAAAATTAAACTATTGCAAGTGCTTAATAAATGGAAAACAACTGATGTTTGTTTCTATATTATTGGCAAAGATATTAACTTTTTAGTACATAACGTTATACTTACTTCTTAAATGAAAAAGTTCTAAATCATGTAAAAAAAGGAATGAGAATGTAGTGTAGCATAGAGTATGCTACTCACAAAAGTGACGATAAATCTCATAGTGATATTTATATAAACTTCCAATTGAATTTCTAAAAAATATTAATGAAGGTTTATCTCCGCAAAAACTTCATTCATAAATTTGAGCAATTGTAATGTTAATATTAAATAATCCAATCAATAAACTTATAAACAATAAAAGATAAAACCAACCAGAGTGCCATAGCACTACCTTAAAGGTGGTGTAAAAATGTATTAACAAATGCCATGGATAAAATGATTTATAAGGAAGTGGTGGAAATTGTCTGAAGAGAGCTATGACAAATATTAGAGCGTTGCTCAGACAATGTGTTTAGCAATTATGAAGAGGTTGACATCATTTTTTTATAAAGTGTAGGAAAACATAGAAGGAGGGGTCGAAAAAGTAGTTTAAATAAAAATGACATAATAACCCACATACTTTTCCTTGTTTAGTGATCCAGCTAAAGGGTGCCTGGAGGTAGTTTTTCAAAATGGCGAGAGAAGCTTATTGATTTATCCGGTTACAAGGTAATATAGTAGTGAGGGATGGATGGAGGGATTGGACGGGGGATGTACAAAAATTTTACTCAATAAAAATAAAGTAAAAACCAATAGAATTTCCAGAGGGGGTGTAGCGGGGTCTGTGGAGCACTGTTTTAAATCGAGCGGGAAGCTGAGGAGTGTTGGAGAGTGGTGGTTCAACAGAAATTCAACCCAATAAAAATATGGTTCAAATTAATAGAATTTTATACCTTTTAGATGGTGGCTGAAGGGGGGCTGGGTGGGTTCTAAGCGTGAGTAAAGGGGGTGAGGTGGGGGGTTGTGCGGAACGATACTTCAAAATCACTGTATCATATAGGAAGATATATTTATTTATTCATTTATTTTTAAAGTGCTGTTTTGCACCATCACTCATATGAGATAGTTTTTTTGCACTAAATTTTTTTTAAGATACAGCTTTGTTTTGCATTGTGTAAACTGCTACTTTATCATGCTGTATACTTTTAGAAAGACAAGCCAAGCTCTAATGTTTAATTTCGTTACCCTTTATTAGGTACTACACTACTGGGAAAATCGTAAACGGTGTGTTGTTGAAATGAAAAGCATGTGATGCGTCTTGTACGATAAATTTATAGTTTTCTGAGAAATCAAGTATTATGAGTATTGACCCTTTCTTAGATTTTTTCTCTGTCTTTAAAGAATAGAAATTGCTGTTCTGCTATAAAATAATGTGATCTTTAAATTGACAGTCTGTCACAAAATTTTTTTACAAATTCTTCGGATGAGGATACGAATGTTTGTAAGGTAGACTTGTCAGTGCAAACCTATAGGCTATATTGTACGTGAGTTATTTGCCTATCTTGGAGAACTTTATACAAATACCGAAAAGCGAAAGCATGTGTATGAGAACAATTTATGCATTCTTCTAGAAAGCACTATGTATTTGGTTTCAAACACGTAATGAGTTGCAAACGTATAGTTCAGTATTGTAACTTCAGAGAGACTAGTTATTTTCGTCATATTAATCGTATCAAGCATTAGCTTCGCGTTCTTATGAAGAGTGCAAAATAATACATAATGAGTACCTTGAGCTCCTACAAGTATGCACTCTTTAGATAGTAACTGAACAAATTCACTGAATCTTACGTAATTATTAGGTTTATTTTCTGTGTATAAAGTATGAAACTCTGTTAAATTTATCAGCATCAGCCGTTTTCGCAATAATTTTTGACCTTCGTCATATTTTGCAGATACAACATCCTTTTTACCTGGCACAATACTAATATTCAAATTTTTTCTATAAAATTTTTGTACTGCACTAGCTTTTTTTAACAGGTTACAGTGACAGTATGCTGGCCTAGTCACCGGGCCACTGTCTCACCACGTATGTGTGAGGGTGTATTCCCACACCTATTTCACCAATTACCTAACTGAAGAAGCAGACTTTTCTTGTTTCTAGTTTGCTCCATACGACTGGTAATAAGATTTTCATGTCAGCAGTGTATTTCCATCAGAAGTTTATAAAATAATATTCTGCTTCAGTTTGCACACACATTGTGGGGGGCTCAGTCTTTATTTTGATTTCACATCTTTGTTTTAAAATAATACTTGCAAGAAATTTTAACAGAGTCTGTAATATTTTTTGATATTTGGGGGTGTAAAATGACCATATATGTGATAAAAGCTGTCTGGCTTCTTTCAATTATCAGGAAATCATCTTGTAGCTTTCAACTTCGTAGAGGCCAAAGAACCCACCTCTAGGAAGTTGCAGTCATATGATAACGACGCCTACGGGTCAGCTTTTTCACCCTGATCAATCGCTGATACTGCGGATCCGAGCACCTGAATCGTCATTTTTTAATGTGTGTTTGCCACGACAGCGTGAACACCGGTATTCAGGGTTCCTATGGGATAACGGATCAGCTCCGTTGCCCTCCGTCAACCACTTGGATTTGCCCTGGGTTATAAATACACGTCAAAAGTTGTATTACACTCTTTATCCTATTAAGTTATAATGTTTTTAGAAGTAATAATGTTAATGGATACAAAAGTTAATGTTGTTTTTCGGCCGTCATTTCGAGGTGATAAGGAAAACTTATGTAGTTGAGTTTAACGGACATCAGATTTAGATTTAGATATTCAGATCCCAAAAAGGTACAGTATGTGTTATCTGGATTTCAAAAGAATTTTAGAAATATTTTTTAGAGGATATAATAGACGATGTTTTTGACTGTTATTTTGGGGTTATAAGAAAAACCTGTCGTGTTGGGGTGAAACAGACATTAGATTGAGATTCAGTGACCCACAAAACATATAGCACGTGTTGCCTGATTTTAGGAAGCATTTTTTGTGGAGCTGTGTAGAAGTTTAAAATACTTTTTCCTGTTCAATCCATTTTATGAAGCTTATTCAAATCAGTATTTACTATTTCAAAGAAATTCCTTAGCCATTTTTCCTTATGTAATCGTTAATGGTAAATCATGTATTTTGTGTTCTGTACATACCACGCATTCCATATAATCAGTTTTAATTTCTTTTGGTATTTCTTCAGCCAACTTATATTTGCATAACATATTCAAATCTTTAAAATTAACATGTACCAATCTAGGATACCATCTTTTAAAAGTGATTTATCCTCTTTACAAGCTGTTGCTTCAATTGCACTCTCACTATTAAAAATCTTAGTTATATTGTTCTGAGCAACTATTTTATTTTTATTTGTTACCTTATCAAAACTAATTGGATTTGCTACGTATTATTGAAAGAAAAAACATTGGACATATTGACTCTCACGTATTAATAAAAAGACTTCATAATAATTTAAAACTCGTCCAACTATTATTGCTTTTTAATTTTCTATCATGACTTACATTTACATATGAAGGTTACTTTTAAACTTTGTGGACTACGTGCATTTAAATTTTGAATTTCTTATTTTATTGCACACTTGTGACAACTATATTTTCATGGTTTTAACTGTATGGTATTTTATATACATATTCCTTGTTTGTTTGTGAAAAGTATAAAAGTTGAGAAGAATTTGATGCGGTCGAAATTTTTTTCCATCGAAAAAAATGGAACAAAGAGTTTGCACTCAATTTTTTGTAAAAAATAGTCTGAAGTATCTAAATGTTGACAGTGGTTTATGATGAGGCTACTCTAAGTAAAAAAAATGTTTTTAAGTGGTACAAGCTATTTTAAAAAAATCTAAGAAGACGTCGATGACAAATCTCACCCTGGATGCCTTTAGCACGTTGCCAACAGATTAAAATATTAAAAAAGTGAAGAAAAAATTATTGTGAAATCGTTGAATCATTACTACAGAAGTAGCTGATCATCTTGTTATTTTTTTCAGTTCATGCCAAATAATTTTAATAGATGTTTTGAGCGTGACATGCATGTTGACGAACTTTGTCCGACCAGTGTTTAACTATCTGCTCACACATTGTTATTTGTTCATGAATTTTTGAAAAAAAACACTGTCGTGATATTCCAGCCTCTATATTTGCTATCGTAGCGCCGTGTGACTTACTCCCATTTCTTAAACTATAGAGACCCATGAAAAGACATTGGTTTTCGTAGATTGAGGAAATAAAAACTGTATCGCTAATACAACTCAAGGCCTTACCGTAAAATCGTCATCAAAAGTGCTTCGAGAATTGAAAGCAGTGTTAGTACAAGTGTATTCTATTAGAGGTAAACTTCTTTATTCAATATAATTGTAGTCGGTAAGACTGTTGTCTTAACACTAACTGTTGACCTTACATTTTACTATGCATCATAGTAAATTAGACAATCTTGACTGTGAAAGCAACAAACAAACTATCGCCTTGTTGACACGCCTTATCTTTGCCTCTGTATAATCTGTAGCCTATGCCTTTGTCTGTTGTTTTTGATGCCCCTTACTGCGTCTTTTTTTCACTCAAAACTGTTAGCGTCTATTCCTGTGTGCATGACCATCATACTCAGCATTGTTTCCATTGAGGTAATGTCTCTTAAAATCTCCAATTTTACCATACCCATAACAAGCTTTTTATTACTGATTATGATGGCCTTTATATTCTGATACAAAATAATAGATACAAAAAATAAAAAATAAACACTGCAAGTTTCAGAAGGTACATAACATAATAGCTACCAGTCCACGTCGTGCTTCGTAGCGACCACGGACCGAATAGAGTGATGCAAGAGTGAGAAGCAGCTTACGAGCTTCGTTACCTAGATAATCGCCATATGTTGTGCGTGTGAGGCTTGATAGTCACGCCTACAAACACCACTAAGTGTATATCAAATTACCAATACAATTATATGATTTGGGCAGGGTTTCCTAAGCAAAATTCAACATCTGTTTTTCAGCTACTGTAGCACTTGCTGCTTTTAAACTTTTTACTGCTTCTTTGAAGTCATTGATAACAACTGACTATACTAAGTAACATTTGAACCTTATTTTTTCGATTTATATTGACACATAATCTAGATACCTGTAGATTTTTTCTAATACATTCTATCAAATTTTTTGCTTACCATGTGTGTCGTTTTTAGAGCACTTAAAAACTTTAACTACTTATTTATAATTTTACGATACTCATAATTCAGAACTTTCGAATCTATTTCAGCTCCATCATCGTCTTTGTCCATTGCACTTTTTTTTTCTCTCCCTCTCCCTTTTGTTTTAACCATTTTACACTTCATTAGTTCTACTATACTATATTTAGTTCTACTTCACTTACTTCCACAAATATTTTTATTCTTTGTATCTCTTTTCGTCCATGCCTTGACCTTTAAACACAGCTATTGAAATTTCTGCGATCTTGAAATGATTTGTTTCCTCTCTTGATTGGTGAAAACCGTTTGATTTTTCTTTCTCTTCACGGGTGCTTTTGTAACACTGGTATATAGACATCATCATGATTTTTTGGGATAGTCTTTTAACTTTTTAATTTTACTCTTTTACTCATGGTGGTCATTGTTTTTTACGTACACATTGTTTCATTTATACTTGTTTTGCAAATAAACGTGAAAGACAGGAAAGAAAAAGCACTCTGCTAACTATCACTTGAGAATTTCAAAGTTTTCGTGTATCAGAAGAAAAAAAACACTTGGTAATAAACTAAATTTTAATAGTTAAATAAATAATAAATGCAATCAGAAGACGCAGTTAAGCTGGCTGTTCTCTCTCATGTCTGATTACATGCCCCAATGGGCGTAAAAGATCTCCCTGTCTCTCGCTTGCTCTCTCTGTTTGAGCCTCCTAGCATTAATTGTTCGAACAAGTTACTTGCTTGCAGCTTCCTAGAGATAGTACTGCTTGTCTACCGCTCACTTACAAGAATACACACTATGCTTATATACACCTACAAACTAGTATGAATGTTCGATGTACTAGATCGTAATTTTGATTTTTATTATTACTTATTTAACTCCGATAATAATACTTACTACAAAATTGGCACTACACTTTCAACTCGTAACGGAGACATGTAGAAATAAAATTCTGCAATTGTGCAAGTAGCATGTTGAATTGTTTAGTCAAGATTTCTATTTGGCCATCTTTTTATATAAGCTTATGATGTCAAAAAAGTATCAGCTTGACCGATAGCTAAACTTATAAGTGTGGTGGTCAGTGATCCTACCAACAGCCTGTTTCTAAGGCGCTTATGTAATACGTGAGATACATATGATTCATCAATCAATATTATTTAAAAGCATGTAGGAGTGGAAAAACAACAGATCATTTACTGCTTTTCTGATTGTGGTGCTCATTGCAATGCTACTCATGTGTATTTAAAAAGTGCATAAAAACAAGTTGTGACATCTTCATCTGTCTTTAGTTTCACTAATCACTACAACAATGACGCCAAGCATAAATCACGGGGATGCAAACACGAAAATCCTAAAAGTCGTTCCCTCCTCAAACACCTGCGTAACCTCATTATCAACATTGAGGCTCCGAGTGAACCAACTCACTATCCTAGCTCACCAGACCAAGACCCATACATTTTAGACATATTCCTGACAAAAATCTTGACCATATCTACGGAACCACAAACTTCCCCAGTTCTCCCTTGTAACCATAACCCAGTCTATTTAGAAATCCCTAGATCCTTTCTCATAATACCCGTTACCACCAGCCGCATAGACAAGGTCCACCTCGCGTACAACCTCAAATTCTCCCCATTTAAATGTCATCCCATTAGATCCCAAACGGAACTTGACATAGCAGTTGACAAATTCACAGACGAACTCAACAAGTGAACACAAGACACTACCACAACAACTACAGCTCCCCAACACACACTTAAACTCCCCCGCGACCTCTTGCGTCTTATTAAGGAGAAGAAAAGAGTCCAGAAACTCTGGCAAAAACCGAGAACCCCTGAACTAAAAGTTAACCTTAAATCTCTTAAAATCCCAAGTTTTCGAATTCTGAAACAAGGAATTTAACAAATTCATAGCCGAGGCAGAGTCCCACCCAAGAAATGCTTGGAAGCTCGTCAAAAAACTCCGTAACAAACGGCCTTCCTCCCCCCCCCCTTCAACAAGGGAACAAACTCTACTCGCTAGATTCGGACAAAGCAGAGATCTTTGCAGATTCACTGCAAAATCAATGCTCCCCCAACCTTAGCGCTGAAGAACTAGCGCAGGAATGCTAGAATGCGAGACATGCGAGAATCAACCACACGGTGCAGCAACAGGTCCTTGACAATCCAGATTTCGAACACTGCACACCCTTCGAAATCAGAGGCATCATCCGCTCCCTAAAAACTCGGAAAGCACCTGGCAGTGATGGTATTTTCAATAACGTCCTGAAAATCTTTCCAAAAAAATTTATCATGGCGATTTGCAACATCACCAACGCCGTGATGCGCCTTCGTTATTTTCCATTTGCGTGGAAGGTGGCTTCGGTCATCTGCCTCTCGAAGCCTGAAAAACCCCTCAGCTACCCCTCGAGCCATAGACCAATTAGCTTACTCTCTTCGCACAGTAAAATCACCGAAAGCGTCATTTTTACCTGCCTACACAAGCAATCCACGGAAAATAAAATCCTCCCAGATGTGCAGTACGGTTTTCGAGCCAGACATTCGGCCGTACACCAGCTTCTGAGAGTCACAGAAGACCTCTCCGATAGAATCATCCACAAAAATCTCACCGTGATAGCTTTCCTACATGTACAGCAGGCCTTCGACAGAGTTTGGCACGAGGGCCTCCTGTACAAGCTTATTTAGTTAGACTTTCCACACTACCTTATCGGTACCGTCAAATCCTACCTCTCGGACAGATTCATCCGCGTGAAAGTAGGCGACTCCCTCTTTGACCCCCGCCTAATTACCTCTGGTTTACCCCAAGGCTCCAAACTCTCACTGACTGTTTTCAACATATTTTTTCATGACCTGCCCCAGCGCGAAAATATCAACACATACGTCTATGCAGACGACGTCGCAGTCAGCTGCACGTCAAAACAACACTTTTGGTGCACCACCTTTCTAAACGAGCATACTGTCGTTCTCCATAACTGGTATAGTCTTTGGAAACTGATCATAATTGAGGCAAAGACTATAGCCATGCTCGTCTCTTGGAAAAATCCAAGGAAGAAATTGCAGAAGATGAAGGTCAACGGAGTAGAAATTGACTGGAGCTACTCCGCTACGTACCTCGGCGTTACGCTAGACCGTCGACTCACGTGCGTTTGGCACATCAACAGCACTTGTGGTAAGGGCAACTAAAGCCCTTATTCAACAACAAAGCAGTCTCCTAGAATACCAAGCTGCGCACCTTCAACGCCATTATCAAAAGCATCAGCACCTACGCGAAACCAACGTGGGGTGCTGCAAAGGGAAACCGACTACAGGGCATCCAAGGCCCTTTCATGAAGATACTGAGATCGGTCCTGGGTATTTTGTGGTACATCAGGAATACTTAGATTATCAAGGAGTTCAACATCGTCCCCCCAATACAAGCAGCCCCCGTCCTTGCGTCTATAATCCACGCCTCCATTACGGATTACCCAAATCCCTCCATCGCCACACTCGCAAACCTCCAATCCGGTCCCTTTGACCTTATACGACGTCCACGCGCTCTCGCACAGAATCCTGAGGACCCCCAAAATACTCTAGGTTTTCAATCCCCCCTGCTTCCATCGGACGCATCTCCATAATCTTGCCGAAGTAAACGCAACTTCAATCCGTACGCTCCCTTCAGGAGCACCCTTCTATCCGCCGTATCCTTTACGGCTTCAACCCTATACAACACTTACACTAATCATAAGTACGTCCCCAAATACACAGAACCCAGCAGACTCACACATCTACATGCACACATACATTAACACCAAATTTAAGCTTCTCTAACTCTATTCCGGTGCAAGCCAAGATTCGAGCTTCGCCCAGATGCGTAAGTGCCCCTCCTCTCATCCCTTTGAAAGCGAGCTGACCTCTGAAATTCTCCGTTATTTTCCTTCTTCTTTCTCATCTTATGCCCTTTTGTCTTCTAGGGGAGTGGTCCTCACAGACCTGTCCCATGCGGGGAGGTTAGTTTTTAGTCAGTAGGCACACGGGGTGAATCCGACACTACCACTGGATTAGCTGGGGTGTCTATGAAGATTTTCTCTTCCCCGCTCCATTAAACAAAAAAAAAAAAAAAAAAAAATACAACAATGGGTAGTCACAAACTAAATTTTATTTTCGATTTGTCACATTTTCTGTATACTTCCGTAGTAAGTTGGCTAAGTACGAGGGTCAATGAAAGTGTCAAACATTCTTTATGCAGAAATTAGGATTTTTATCGACATATACTATGCACTGTTTGGTTTAAAGCTTATAGCTATTTTATTTGTTAACAATATTAGATATGATAGTTGCACAAATCATCATTAGGGAAGAGTTACAATAATAGTAGTGGTAATAGTAAAAAGAATAATAGTTTAGAAATCTAAAACTTGTTTTGCAATATTATTTCAGGATAAATACGATACTTAGTTAAATCTTCTATTCTTATTACAACTTTTTTTCATAACCATTGTTATGACAAACTATACCTAATACTACAGTTTTTACTATTTTTATTGGCAATAATTATAGTTACTATGATATTTATCATCACTACTTTAAGTAAAATAATATTTATAAATATTCTTATATAAGGTATAAAATAAATTTGTATTTCTGATACAGGAAAGTTATAAAGAAAACCAGGCAGTTTTTAAACCAAGCAACAGAAATTTTAGAACTTAATTATGGTCCTTGGAATGAAGTATATATTGAAATAAATGAGAAACAAAGAGATTTGGTACTATTACTTGCAAGTCTAAATTTATAAGATCTTGTTGTATCGCGTTAAACAATTGTAAATGACAAAAAATATTTGAAACTTTTTCTTTATTAAATATAGTAACAGTAACCTCTTTTATATTGTTTGTTTTAAATTTATTGATGTACCTCAAAAATTTTGGTATTCTTTAAATTAAAAATTATTTTTTTCAGTGCCAAAGCATCGTGCGTCAGAAGGTAAGAACTTTATTATAATTTTGAATAGTATTATTATTTTAGGTATTTTTATAGATTCAATGTTTCATATTTCATAAAATTAATGTTTTTTTTGTATTGTGTTAAGGTGCATGTTGAAAGGTTATCTTTTTATTTAACGAGTTAATGTGTTTGATGACAAAGAATCAGAGCAGACCACAGGTTAAAATAAAACATAAGTTTAAAGTAATTTATTATGAAGTATAGAAATACATTGCTGCTATATACAAAGTACAAACTTGATATAACTTGTACGTATACGCTTTAACAACTTGTGAATCGAACAGAAAAAAAAACTTCACACGCTTATCCAATGTTTATAATATCTTTAGGAATTGTTTCAATCAGTTCCAGAATCCTCTATATGCATTTGGAGGAGGGCTACGACAGGGTTGTTGGGTGCTTCAGTCGCTCAGTTAACGTTATTTTGGTATTTTAATTCCAGGACTCTTTTCGGCTTTCAGTATATCACAGGCCTTTTTGCCCTAATCGTACGGTGTACGAGTCTTTCGTGCGGGACCCTTGCAAAGTTCCTCTCAGATGACTTGGTCATCCATCCTACTGGGGACTATTTACAGGGCACAGCGATTATCTTTAACACACCCCAGCTATTATCTACTTATAAAGGAAGTATCTTTTTCCAACAAACCATCTAACAAGCTGTACCGACCTTTTGATAACTAACAGTGACTTTACCCGATGAGCTGGCCAGGTGTTGGCTTTTCCTTTGAAAATTAAGTCTGTGGGATCCAGACATCACTAGAAAAAATCGAGTATTTACCTTAACAATCAGATAAGTAGTTTTTTGACATCCTGGGTTCTCATCCCGTCGAAAAAGACGGAGAAAAAAATCTCGATAATTTTCGACGGCACTCGAACCCACAACTCCTCAAGTATCTCTGGCTAGGAGGCAAGCACACTAACCACTAAAACATCAAAACTCAAAAAATTTTAGTGCTGTTTACTTTTTTAAATTTGCGTAATACTGCCACGCGCTGACAAAAATATAAATGGCATGCCTTATTTGAGAAACGTTAAATGTAAAGTTCAACTAGGTACTCAAATATTATTTTGTGATAAATGCGTATACAACCTTATAGCATACATTTTATACTTTAATTATTGATAATTTATAATTTTCTCTTCTAGGATATTGTCATTTACAGTTACAATGTTATGCTTAAAAGTAAACTTTATAACTTTTAAGAAACTTGAAATTCGACAGTCTCTTACTTAATTTTTATAATATCAATGGTAAAAGAATGGCTGCGTTCACAGTGGTAGATTTAGTATAAAACTAGTGTCAGGGCTGAGCGTCTAACTTGAGCCATGTAGTAAATATAATTGGCATCGGGTCAAATATTATATTTACGACGTTTCATAAAAAGCAAAATCTTAAATTTGGTGATTTAAGGTGGCTCATCACGATGGTGCCGTATCAAGCAGGGGCACCGGGGGGGCTTTTCTATAAATTATAAATTTACTGAATATAAACCAATAAAAAGACAGTAAGTGGTTTGTGCCATGTCTTATTCATGATTTATGAGCAAAAAATGCGAAAAAATTCCGTAATTGAAAAAAGTTACTATTGATAGGGTATCGAAAAAGCTGCGTACGTCCCTATCCAAGCAGACGAACTCGCGCGTGTGCCTCAGCTCCAGCACCTGTCAACTTTCTTATACTTGTTTTGTGTGTATTTTTTTACCAGTAAATATTAAATTAATCCTTGTAAAAAATGAATGCTAATTACAATATCAGGCGAACGAGAGGAAAAATTTTTTACAAACAGAAAACACAGAATCACTTCATAACGCTGTGGAAGATGTGCGAGTTCCCAGAAATTTGTTAGTTAAATTAGGAATAAGTGATGATATTATAAGGGAAAAGTCTCAAAGTATTTCTTATATTTTGAAACAGAAAAACGAAGAAGCAGCTGTTTCTTTGAATAAAGCGTCTTTACTAGAGTACAAAAATAATATTTCGAATGGGATGATGCTTAAAATGGCTAAGGCGCAAGTAAATAAATATATTTTAAATGAAGTATTTACAAAAAGTGGAGAAAAAGGACTAAGGCTTTTTCTAAGCGAGAATGTTGAAGAAAAGCCACGGGTGACTACTAACACAAAAGTATTAGACAAAATAAGCCAAATATTTGTTTGTAATGAAAAGTAAAGGATATTTTATTTGATTGGAATTTATATTATTTATGGCGTTATTGCTATGTTGTCATCAAATGAACAATTAATATAAAAGTTTTATATTCAACTATTTTTTATTCAACCTATTTATTTAAATTATTGTTATTTAATATTTTTACACAAAGTTTTTGCAATAATATGCGTTCAAAACCGAGCATGACATTCCAGTTTTAGATGTAAACAATATTTTTACAATTTTTTTGCCCACATTCTTATATATGACATTTGAATCTCCCGGGCTAGCGCCAAGAATCAAAATTGAGGTTATCCTGCGGTTAGAACTTTCAAGACTTTATATCTTTTTGTTTTTACCGGTAATCTTGGACTTTCGCGATTTTGTTAGAAAGAGGATTATTTAAACTACTTGCTCTCAGTTTCTGGAGACTGTGGCCCGACTTTTAGCCTACGAAATCTAACACTTTCGGTGAAAAAATCAGACTGCTCCATAAGACCAATGCTAAAATTTCAAACTTTCAATATGATTATTTTTCGATTTTGGCCGGCAACATGCCCTAAAATTTTAACTGTACATCCGTTTAGTCATATTTTAACATAAATTTCAATTTGGGTGCAATGGCTCGACTTTCAAAAATGTGATGAGCCACCTTAACGTCACATGTCCCATCGTTGCTGTGAAAAGGGTGTGTAGACGTGCAAAAAATACTTCGACACTGGCAAAAGGATTCGACTGGGGCCATTCGGGTGTAATATTAAATGTTTGTTCAAAAGTATCTTACCACTAGGCATGCATTATCTTAAAACTCGGGCTGAATTTAAACTTGATTTGATTGTTAAGACACGTAACAGAAAAAAAAATGTTAAAGTGTGCGATCTATTTCCTACTAGTTTGAGGGCATTCGGTGTAGGTATGCGTCTTACCTCACGGGCTCCACTTGTTTAGTAAATTGTAGCGCGCTCGCCAGGAATCGATATTAATGGCTTTTTGAGAGTTGATCGCGACCGGTGACCGGTCACAATACACTCAGAAACTCAGTAGTTCAATTGGGGAATCCGATAATCGTCGACTTCGACGATATAAGTCAAAGTAACGTGGCGTCAACTTAACCTTTTATCCCATATTTAAAAAGTAAATGACGTAACAAGACCAATACACTTTCCGATTTATCAAATTCACCGATTGATCCCCTGTTGGGGGATCTGATCGCGATATTTCGATACAGCCTGATACTATTCTATAAATCTCGAAAATAGCGCTCTAATTGGTTAGTTCCAGTGATATTCGATGGAATACTTAGTTCAGAATAACTGACCAATCAAAGAGCTGCATCGAGTGATATCGGGCTGTACTGAAGTATCGCGATCAAAAGCACAGGGACGTAAGAAAAGCATTGGTTGATACGTATGTATGTGGGGAAGTATGAGGCACTACCGGCAGCCCAACTTTATTAATTAATAATGACGAAACTTCTTGGAGTAAAGCTATGAAAAAAATGTCATTTCAAATGCACAGTATTATAATCATGTATACTAAACATTGCCGTGTCAAACTGGTATTTGAAAATTCTTGTACGGCCATTTTTTTTGATTGACAATTGTAACCGCTACTTGTATTAAATTACTGTTATTATTATGTTCGTAATTTAGTTTTCTAGAAGAATCAGCAAAAACCATTCAGGACAATCAATTCAAAATAATTTTTTTTATTAATTCCTTGTTAGTATTAGAGACATACAGGGTGACGGAGTGACCTAACCTCCGCCGCATGCACCGTTTTCACACTATCTGTGAAAACGTAAGTGCATAGTGCTTGTGTATGCACGTGTATATAGATGTACTAAACAGTGCTATTCTTACGTCTTTGCATATCATGTATATGCCAATATAAATTTGGAATCGTTATGTTGTGGTAGCCCCATAGATGCAGGGTAGAGCTGCAGGACAGAATTTTCTCTATAAGCTGCTATGCTTAGTCTATCCTGGGGCTCTACAATAGTAAACGATGTATCGTCATATTGCAAAATTCCTCTCTAAAATTTCTTTAGTTTTCTCAATTTTCTCAAACCTTTTTCATTCGAAGACTTTCAAGAGAAGTTTGTGATATCGCGATATATCGTTTAAGTTGGTAGAGCCTCTTGTGACAAGTTTCGATGTATCGAAAATAATAGTTTTTTGCGATATCCCATAGACCACGCATGCGGCTTAACATAAAAAAACTAAAATCGCAAGCACAGTCTTAGGGAATATCGCACAATTTTTTAGTTTTTTCGATGTATCGAAACGTGTGACAAGGCTCCTTGAGTGGTTTTGGGTATCTTAAATATATGATTTTAGCTCTGGTCTCAACTTCAACACAAAAACCTGACGTCGCGTTAACATTTAGATATCTGTTTGGACGTGACGTCAAGATTCATGGTTGGTGCTGCGACCGCAGCAAAACCCAGATACTTAAGGGTGCGTTCGATTCACATCGGGCGATCGCGTATTGATCTCTCATCGGTTAGTTACTCCCAAGTACAGTATATCTACAAGTAATACTGGTACTTGTACATGAATATACCAGACTATATCCGATCAGCAATCGACACGTGACTGATACGCAACCGACTGATGTAAATCTAACGCAATCTTGGGTACCGCAATACCACCGTTACTACAGGATAGACCTTTTGCACAGCAGGATAGACTTCACACGGCAGCTTATGGAGAAATTCCATCCTGCATCACTCTATTGAGCATCATGTGACTGGGTTCGTATTCCGTAACTTGTCCAGCTTACATTTACGCTTACTACAGTAGACTCCAGTTAGCGCAAGTGTCAGCAACTAGCTAGCTATTGCATGAAGTTACCCCCGGGGTGGTATTTTGTAACGTGTCTAGCTTACATTTGCCCTAGCTAGACTAGACAAACTAAACTTGACGTCATGTTTCAATGCTAAAGTGAATGGTAACGTTCTATCAAAGCTAGCTAGTCTATAGTCTAGCGCTAGGCTAGCTGGTGCACGAAGTTACGGAATGCAGTCTTTGGACTTACACTGGACGTATTAGGTTATGCCACACAAGCTTATCCCCCAGATGGCGCGATCGTGCCTACGAGAATGTGGCGTCTTCAAGTGTAAGCATGTATACAATGTCTACATGTATTCGTTTGTATTGGGATCGGGTTATTGAGTTATTTGGAACTCAAAATCCTAATATTGGAGTTTCAAATGTTTACCACAATGTACATGGATAGAAGGAGGCGTGGCGCTGACGTCGGAGAGCCTACTCTCGCGGAGTCTCGCAGATTCCAAAATTCAGCACCTCACGTAAAACTACATTGGTAATTGGCGCTTGAGCTTAGTTTAAATCACTATATATATATATATATGCGCACCCTATATGTATACACGTCTATTTGCGGTACACCGTACTTCCACGTGAGGTGATGCGTCGATGTCGCGCGATGCATTAACATGCGTTTTAAATGGGATTGCTTGACGTGACAATATGGATGGGCAAAATATATATCGATGTACCGGAAGTACCGATATTTTTTCACCGATATATCTACACGTTTTGCCGTTACATTTCTCCACCGATATATCGTAGATCGATAGATTTTCAACGGTATCGAAATGACATCACGAACAATATATTTTCGTCCATACAAACATTTAACTGTCAAGATTATTAAAAACAAGAAAAACGGTAGAAAAAATTACGCACTGCAAATATACACAGTGCGTTTTTTATCAGTTAATTATTTTTGTATGTGCTAATACTTGAAATTAAACCCAATTTCCGTGTGCATTTATATACACATCTATCGATGTATCGGAATATCGGTGTACTATTCCGATAACATCGATATGCTTCAGATATATCATTAATATATGGATATATTTTTTGAGTTTGCTCAAAGTAACTCATTGTACACTACACTTACACTGCCATCTATGCAACTCAACTACTCTATGTCTTTAAACGAATTTCGATACTTTCGACTGTATATGTGATAGTCTCCCAGTGTCCGGACACCGTTGAGACTATCATTTTTGTCAATACACTGACACTGCCATCTATGAATCTTGGGTGCTCCAACTATCTAAACAAATTTCGATACTATCGACTATATACGCGATACTCTTGCAGTGCTGACCCATCGTTGAGACTATTAATTTTGTCGAGTCACTGTTGCGTCGTGTCGCGCGATGTGACTCAACAGCTACGCGACAAAAACGATAGTGTCAATAGTGTCTCGACACTGCGAGAGTATCGCGACACGACGCAACAGTGACTCGACAAAATTAATAGTCTCAACGATGGGTCGGCACTGCAAGAGTATCGCGTATATAGTCGATAGTATCGAAATTTGTTTAGATAGTTGGAGCACCCAAGATTCATAGATGGCAGTGTCAGTGTATTGACAAAAATGATAGTCTCAACGGTGTCCGGACACTGGGAGACTATCACATATACAGTCGAAAGTATCGAAATTCGTTTAAAGACATAGAGTAGTTGAGTTGCATAGATGGCAGTGTAAGTGTAGTGTACAATAAGTTACTTTAAGCAAACTCAAAAAATATATCCATATATTAATGATATATCTGAAGCATATCGATGTTATCGGAATAGTACACCGATATTCCGATACATCGATAGATGTGTATATAAATGCACACGGAAATTGGGTTTAATTTCAAGTATTAGCACATACAAAAATAATTAACTGATAAAAAACGCACTGTGTATATTTGCAGTGCGTAATTTTTTCTACCGTTTTTCTTGTTTTTAATAATCTTGACAGTTAAATGTTTGTATGGACGAAAATATATTGTTCGTGATGTCATTTCGATACCGTTGAAAATCTATCGATCTACGATATATCGGTGGAAAAATGTAACGGCAAAACGTGTAGATATATCGGTGAAAAAATATCGGTACTTCCGGTACATCGATATATATTTTGCCCATCCATATTGTCACGTCAAGCAATCCCATTTAAAACGCATGTTAATGCATCGCGCGACATCGACGCATCACCTCACGTGGAAGTACGGTGTACCGCAAATAGACGTGTATACATATAGGGTGCGCATATATATATATATATATATATATATATATATATATATATATATATATATATATATATATATATATATATATATATATATATATTGATTTAAACTAAGCTCAAGCGCCAATTACCAATGTAGTTTTACGTGAGGTGCTGAATTTTGGAATCTGCGAGACTCCGCGAGAGTAGGCTCTCCGACGTCAGCGCCACGCCTCCTTCTATCCATGTACATTGTGGTAAACATTTGAAACTCCAATATTAGGATTTTGAGTTCCAAATAACTCAATAACCCGATCCCAATACAAATGAATACATGTAGACATTGTATATATGCTTACACTTGAAGACGCCACATTCTCGTAGGCACGATTGCGCCATCTGGGGGATAAGCTTGTGTGGCATAACCTAATACGTCCAGTGTAAGTCCAAAGACTGCATTCCGTAACTTCGTGCACCAGCTAGCCTAGCGCTAGACTATAGACTAGCTAGCTTTGATAGAACGTTACCATTCACTTTAGCATTGTAACATGACGTCAAGTTTAGTTTGTCTAGTCTAGCTAGGGCAAATGTAAGCTAGACACGTTACAAAATACCACCCCGGGGGTAACTTCATGCAATAGCTAGCTAGTTGCTGACACTTGCGCTAACTGGAGTCTACTGTAGTAAGCGTAAATGTAAGCTGGATAAGTTACGGAATACGAACCCAGTCACATGATGCTCAATAGAGTGATGCAGGATGGAATTTCTCCATAAGCTGCCGTGTGAAGTCTATCCTGCTGTGCAAAAGGTCTATCCTGTAGTAACGGTGGTATTGCGGTACCCAAGATTGCGTTAGATTTACATCAGTCGGTTGCGTATCAGTCACGTGTCGATTGCTGATCGGATATAGTCTGGTATATTCATGTACAAGTACCAGTATTACTTGTAGATATACTGTACTTGGGAGTAACTAACCGATGAGAGATCAATACGCGATCGCCCGATGTGAATCGAACGCACCCTTAAGTATCTGGGTTTTGCTGCGGTCGCAGCACCAACCATGAATCTTGACGTCACGTCCAAACAGATATCTAAATGTTAACGCGACGTCAGGTTTTTGTGTTGAAGTTGAGACCAGAGCTAAAATCATATATTTAAGATACCCAAAACCACTCAAGGAGCCTTGTCACACGTTTCGATACATCGAAAAAACTAAAAAATTGTGCGATATTCCCTAAGACTGTGCTTGCGATTTTAGTTTTTTTATGTTAAGCCGCATGCGTGGTCTATGGGATATCGCAAAAAACTATTATTTTCGATACATCGAAACTTGTCACAAGAGGCTCTACCAACTTAAACGATATATCGCGATATCACAAACTTCTCTTGAAAGTCTTCGAATGAAAAAGGTTTGAGAAAATTGAGAAAACTAAAGAAATTTTAGAGAGGAATTTTGCAATATGACGATACATCGTTTACTATTGTAGAGCCCCAGGATAGACTAAGCATAGCAGCTTATAGAGAAAATTCTGTCCTGCAGCTCTACCCTGCATCTATGGGGCTACCACAACATAACGATTCCAAATTTATATTGGCATATACATGATATGCAAAGACGTAAGAATAGCACTGTTTAGTACATCTATATACACGTGCATACACAAGCACTATGCACTTACGTTTTCACAGATAGTGTGAAAACGGTGCATGCGGCGGAGGTTAGGTCACTCCGTCACCCTGTATGTCTCTAATACTAACAAGGAATAAATAAAAAAAATTATTTTGAATTGATTGTCCTGAATGGTTTTTGCTGATTCTTCTAGAAAACTAAATTACGAACATAATAATAACAGTAATTTAATACAAGTAGCGGTTACAATTGTCAATCAAAAAAAATGGCCGTACAAGAATTTTCAAATACCAGTTTGACACGGCAATGTTTAGTATACATGATTATAATACTGTGCATTTGAAATGACATTTTTTTCATAGCTTTACTCCAAGAAGTTTCGTCATTATTAATTAATAAAGTTGGGCTGCCGGTAGTGCCTCATACTTCCCCACATACATACGTATCAACCAATGCTTTTCTTACGTCCCTGTGCTTTTGATCGCGATACTTCGGTACAGCCCGATATCACTCGATGCAGCTCTTTGATTGGTCAGTTATTCTGAACTAAGTATTCCATCGAATATCACTGGAACTAACCAATTAGAGCGCTATTTTCGAGATTTATAGAATAGTATCAGGCTGTATCGAAATATCGCGATCAGATCCCCCAACAGGGGATCAATCGGTGAATTTGATAAATCGGAAAGTGTATTGGTCTTGTTACGTCATTTACTTTTTAAATATGGGATAAAAGGTTAAGTTGACGCCACGTTACTTTGACTTATATCGTCGAAGTCGACGATTATCGGATTCCCCAATTGAACTACTGAGTTTCTGAGTGTATTGTGACCAGTCACCGGTCGCGATCAACTCTCAAAAAGCCATTAATATCGATTCCTGGCGAGCGCGCTACAATTTACTAAACAAGTGGAGCCCGTAAGGTAAGACGCATACCTACACCGAATGCCCTCAAACTAGTAGGAAATAGATCGCACACTTTAACATTTTTTTTTCTGTTACGTGTCTTAACAATCAAATCAAGTTTAAATTCAGCCCGAGTTTTAAGATAATGCATGCCTAGTGGTAAGATACTTTTGAACAAATATTTAATATTACACCCGAATGGCCCCAGTCGAATCCTTTTGCCAGTGTCGAAGTATTTTTTGCACGTCTACACACCCTTTTCACAGCAACGATGGGACATGTGACGTTAAATCACTAAATTTAAGATTTTGCTTCTTATGAAACGTCGTAAATATAATATTTGACCCGATGCCAATTATATTTACGACATGGCTCAAGTTAGACGCTCAGCCCTGACACTAGTTTTATACTAAATCTACCACTGTGAACGCAGCCAATTGATTAAATTATGATACGATGATATTGTTAAAAAAAGAGACGTTAGTAAATGGACTGTATGATTTAATTTTAATTACCGCCGGATAAGTAGCAAGGGAGAGAAAAAAGATGAGAAAGTTTGTTAGAATGACCAAGTTGTCTCTCACTTTATTAATACACTGAGCACCAAGTTTAACGAAAACTTATTTATTTAATATTAATAAACTCCTCTTCACACTTCAAAAAAAAAAAAATATAAAACGCTTAGAATTTAGAAAAAAGTTATCAAAAGAAAACTAGAGCGACTCATAGCGATGCGTATAGCTTAGCAAGAAGACTTCACGTCAACTAGGAAGGCAAATTGGTAACAACGCTATCTCAATATTGAATCAATATTAGGTCATTAAGAGATTTACCTTCAATAGTCCGGGAGGAACCATTAAAGAAAGTTCTAAGTTTGGTGGTCGAGCTAGATGTCTTGAGGACTCCGTGATAAGGGAGATACCAACCAGTTGGAGATGAACTAGCTACCATGTGACCCAACTTTCCATACTCTTCCATAAACTTGATGTAAGCGTCTTTCAGAGAAGAATTCTTGGCAAATCGATTTTCCAATGAATTTTGAATCGAGACGGCTTGATGATGAGAATCGATCTGGGACTGAAGATAAACAGTAGGGTCCTCTTTAAACAATAAATCCACAAGGTAACGTCCATCTTCTAATCTACTAGCTGTTCTTTGATAGAATCGTTTGCAGCTGTCTTCTTCGGACGAGAGACTAAAATTGGGGCGAGGTACTTCCTCCGTTTCCCAAAATCTTCGTACTAACTAATTGAGCTCGACATCCGTTGTACAATGTTGCGAGCTAACAGTCAAATTATCAGAATGTTTCGCTACAGAGCCAGATACAAGCCATCCCAGAGAAGTAGCGATGGCGATGGGATCGTCAACTTGACCCTTATGAACACCGTTTTTTAACATAATTGCATGACTGTTGGCTTCTAAAAGTAGGTCAATTTTATCTGACCTTGTGAATTCAGAATCAGCTAGGTCCAAGCCAATTATACGGCAAAAATTGCAATCGACCTCAATCAACGGTGGTTGGTAGGAAGAAACCTTATTGAGGATTAAAGCATCCACCTTAAACTTAATCGAAGAGACTAATCGAGATTGCATTTTGAAGTGGACCTTACTTTTAGGAGAATCAACGGAAACTCCACCAGTCCCATTGAGCTTCAAGTTACTTTTTTCCATTTTAAGGTTTAATAAGTCATACAATGAACGAGAGCTTATCGACACCTGCGAAGCTTGGTCGATCAGCTTCGATCAGGTCAAAGCTAGCAGTCTAACACCAGTAGGTCCAATGACGTAAACTCTAGCAGTAGCTGGCAAAACTCCAAGACCTTTAGAGCGAAGAGTGTGAGTTTGATGAGTGGACTCTCTATCATCGGTAGGCTCACAATCCTTAACATCAGCACAATTATTAGACGAATCCGATGAGTAAATCTTTGGTTCGAAGGGATCACTGTGTAATAATGAGTGATGCTTCTTGCTACAGATAATGCAGGATCGATCAGACTTACAATCTTTAGCCAAGTGGTGACCAAAACAATTTAAACATAAACGAGATTCGAAAATCAGATCTCACTTTTGATTTCATGGCTTGGACTTGAAAGGAGGGCACTGATAAAGGGAATAATTACTTTGACAATCAGGATAAGATGACAATTTCCATTCAGTAACGTAAGAAGATCCCCTTAAGATATCCCCTTTAGAAGCACAGACCTGAGCTTTAACATTGAATGACTCTAATGTGATAATTTCTGACTTAATAAGATCTCTAACTTGGTTTAGAGTGGGTGCGGCAGTAGAATTACCTGAGAATCGTTGTCAATTTCATTTCGTGTTATTATCAAGTCTATCAACTATCCTGGCGATGTAAAAATCAGCGTAGCCTAAGTCTCTATCTAAAGTAACTAACGAATCAATTGAGCTAACGATCTCCTTTTTTATGCGCTTTAATTCAGCACAAAAATCGAGTTTCATAGATTTACAAGAGAGGATTATCGAAGTATATGAGTGAACAAGATGACGCTGACTCTCAAAAGTGTTAACGAAAGTATCCCAAGCATTCTGATATTGCTGTTCAGTGACAGCAATACCTTGAATTAAACTAAGCGCTTCTCCAAACAGATGCGCTTTCAAGTGGTGAAATTTAATAATCGCTGGTACATCTTCTCTTTGAGGAACTGAACCCCTAAACAGGTCACGAAAGTGTTCCCATTCAGAGTTATTTCCAGAGAACTGAGGCAATTTAATTTTTAGAAGCGAAAAGTTTGCTCCAGCAGCCGGAATAGGAGCTGGAGGAGCTTGGAGGGGGGGGGAGAAAGGTTAGGATCCGGTGGAAACGATCCAATGAATTCTAAAAAATCTCCCTTTACGTTAAAATAAGCATCAATAGTGAGATCATACAACTCTAAAGTGGAATACTTGTGGGTTTTGTCTAATTCATCTTATTTGAGAATTTCCGAATGAGCTAACTTTAAGTTAGAAAGATGAAATTCCACTGCTTTCAATTACGAAGGAGCTTTCCTTTTTGTCATATTATCGAAAGAATTAACGATTCTCTTGTGGCGTTTCAGCTGCTTATTGTAGAGAGCTTCCATGTTTTCTGACTATAATATAACTAATCGGTCTCAGGACTCGCGTGCGGACCGCCTTAGCGTACGGACGTCACGTCTACAGTGTTCGTGCTAAGGGCCGAGGTTTTTGTGGTTGCTGGAACTATAAGATGGTGCTGAGTTGGAGAATAGAAAAGGGAGACGGGCGAAGTGTAATTTGTTGAAAGGAGTCGAGAAGGGTCCAAGGATCTGCAAAAAGTGTCACTCAAAGTAATAAAGGTAATTGGAGGTTAGAAAGGTGCATGCGGCGCTGGTGTGAGTCTGCACATTGTGCTGTGAAAGATGAGCGGCAAACAGGGAAAGAGTGCTCTTAAGACCCGCAATACGAGAAACAAAGGGCTAACAGAAGTGAAGAACTTTGAAAAAAAGGAGGCAAAGGTAACGATAAGACAGTCTGGTACAGAGAAAATGGCGGGGAAAAGCGGGTTAAAGCAGTCTACTCTCGATAATCAAGTCACAACGGATACAAGAGCAAAGAATGTGGATTTCGAGTTTGATAGGAAAGAGGAGGCAAGATTGTGCCGCGCCGTGAGATCGGAGAGCGAGAAAGTAAGGGATGCATGCAGAGAGGAGCTGGACAAAATACGACAAGAGAGGATAAAGATAGAGAGAGCAATAATTGATCTAAAGGAGCTGGAGATGAAGGTAAACAAGTGGCTGGAGGACTGAGAGAAGAGGATAGAACATTGGGAGAACATCGAAGAAGACACGGCGAACAGTTCGAGCATGAAGCGGTCGGCTGGTTTGCAGTCATGCAGGGGCAGCTACAAAGGTGGTTCAACGTGGAGCATAACAACGGGTTTGAGTGGCGTCAGCTTGTCTGATAGAGAGGTATTTAAAATGAAAAAACTTGTATCTGAAAGGGAACGGGCAGATAGAAGAAATAATATTATTGTTAAAGGGGCAGCGGGGTTGGGGCATGATGTAAAAAGCGGGGTAGAAATTTTTTTGTCAAAAGTAACGAATGGACGTGTACAAAAAGTTGTGAGTGTACGCATGAGTGATTCAGTTATTGTTGTTAAGCTTGACAGTGTGGAAGAGAAAGTGAATATTATGTAATATAAGTCCAGCCTAAAGGGAACTAGTATATACATAGAAAATGATATGTCATACGATGACAGAAAGAAACAGGAAATGATTGTAAAATGGGCATAAAATAAAAAAGACAAAGGCTAGGAAGTAAAAGTGGGGCAGGGTAGGGTACTCCTTGGAGGGGTATGGAACAGGTGGGAGGATATTGCAAAGTCAGAAGCCACAAAAGCTGAAAATGTTAATAATGACGGTGTTGCACCGGGGGAAGGAGGTGATAAAGCGAAAGTGCACTGCAGACCAGGAGAGAAAAATGATTTTGTAAACGTGGCGAATATTGAGATAGTTGAAAGTAGCGAATTGGAGGATAGCAATAGAGATGCACGGGATCTCAATAAGAATAATAAACTTACTGTTCAACGAGGCTCTGAGCTTTCTAGCGATAAAACGATTTTAAATCTAAATAAAAATAAAAATAAGAATTTTTTAGAGTAAGGCAGAGGCGGGGAAGCGGATGTAAGAATTGTGTAGGGGACAGAGGCTGTGTTGATTTAAATTTGGTATTGTTCTGGAATATTGCCGGTTTTTATAACAAAGATAGAGACTTCTGGAACTTTATAGAGGGGGCCGATTTTGTGAGTATGTCCGAAACTTGGTTGGAGAAGAAGGACTGGGAAATTGTAAAACATAGGCTCTCTGCAGAGTTTACATGGAAAGGAGTACATGCTATCAGAGAAAAAAAAAGGGAGGGCTAAAGGGGGTTTCTTGATTGGAGTTAAGAATAGGTGTTTAAGTGCAGGAAGCAAAATTGTAGAGATTGTAAAAGAGGGGCTGGTGAAGTCTGCAATAATAAATGGGAGAAAAAATATTAAAATTTTTTCAGTTTGTAATCCGGGTAATTTGGCTGAGCATATTGAGGCACTAAAAAGCACGGATTTTTTAGATGAAAATTTAATAATCGGGGGAGATTTTAATATTAAAATAAGCGACTCAGATGCGGGGGCAGGGGGGAGGATGATGGAGCCGACATAGGTAGAAAAAGCAAAGATAAAGTAATTAGCAGAGAAGGGCATAAGTTAATAGATTTAATAAATAACAAGGGATGGTATCTGTTGAACGGGAAATGGGAGGGTGACGAAGAGGGAGAATACACTTATATAGGAGCAAGGGGCTACTCCGTCATTGACTACGTGTTAGTAGGGTGTTGCTGGACTGATGAAATAGAAAAGTTTTGGATAGAGAGTAGAATAGATTCTGATCACTTGCCGCTCAGGTTCAATTTGGTGGGTAAGGTTTATTATTTAAGGTTCATTAAGACAAAGAAGGGTTACAAACGAAAGGAAGTAAAGAAAATATTTATTTGTGGAATGATAAAAGTATATTCGAATATTAAAAGAATACAGAAAAATTTGAACACTGCTGGGATATATTTAAAGGCAAAAGATATTTGGGAGTTAATAAAAGCCAAAGTGTGTGGAGCTATGGTTAAAATAGAAATGAGGATAAAAAATAAGAGATTAGGGGAGAAACGTTAGTGGGACAGAGAGTGTAGAAAAATGAAAAGGGAGGTCAAAAAGGCCTTGGTTGCATGGAGGAGGGGGAAAAACAATAAGCATAGTTACTTAAATAGAAGAAAAAAATGGAGAAATATATGCATTGGAAAAGAAAAGAAAGACAAAGAACGGGAAGAATTGGAGCTGAGAAGCATTAAAAATGCAAGTGAAGTATGGAAGTTCTTAAATAAATTCAGGAATAAAAAAGAGGCTGTAAAAAATAATGTAAGCTTGGAAGGATAGAAAAGTCACTTCAGAGTACTGTTATGGGGTTAAGAAAAAAAGATAATGGGGGTTAATGATATTTTAATGGACGATGAGAACGAAGTAATGGGTATAAATGAAATGGAAATTAATAAAGCAATATGAAAGCTGAAAAAAAAGAAGGCGGCAGGAATAGACAAGACCCCAAATGAAGCCTGGGTGCATGCGGGTAAAGAGGTGAGGGACGCTTTGTGTGCAGTTTTATTTAAGGTATGGGAGGGGGACGAAATACCGGAAGATTAGAAGACGGCGATTATTGTACCTCTGTTTAAGAAAGGAGATAAGGAAAACTACAGAGGAATTTCGCTTTTGCCGACTGCATACAAGGTGTGTACTGAGGTGTTGAGGGGAAGATTGGAGAGGGAAATAAATGAAAAAGGGATTGTACCGGATGGACAGGCTGGATTTAGAAAAAGTAGGTCGACAATTGATAATATGTTTATTTTAAATTATGTGATACAGAAAGCCAAACAGGGTAAAGGAAAAGTGTACGCCTTGTTCGTTGATTACAAAACAGCCTTTGACACTGTAGATCGGGATAAACTGTGGGAAATCATGGAAAAAAGGGATTAGCAAGTATATAGTCAGCTGAATAAAAAACCTGTATGAAGAAACGAAGGTCAGGATAAGAGTAGGGGAAGAACTAACGGACGAATTCTGGGTGACAAAAGGTTCAAGACAGGGGTGTTTACTGAGTCTTAATTTATTCTGTATATACATTGCGGATTTGGAAGATGATTTCAGGGATAGGAACGTGGGGGGTGTAACGATTGGGAGGAATAGAATATGGTCATTAGCGTATGCAGATGATAAGGTATTACTTGCAACCAACAGAGAGGCTATGATTGATATGATGGGTACATTGAAAAGGTTTGCAAAGAAAAGGAAGCTGATCGTAAGCGAGGAAAAATCAAAAATATTAGTATGTAATGAAGCTAATAATGGCAAGAAAGAAGTGTGGAAATGGGACAAAGGGGAACTGGAAGAAGTAAAAAAGTTTAAGTACCCGGATTTTAACTTTAATTGAGTAGGAAATTATACAGATCATATAAAGGAATTACAAAGAAAAGGGATGATGGCTGCAAAGTATACAAAGTTTAAAACGAGTATGGGAAGAGAACAATTCTTGAATAGTTTGGGACTAAGCGGAGTGGAGATAGAAAGACTAAGAGATTAAGGGAAGAATGTCAATAGGTTAGTATGGCAAAGACAAAAGGATATCGAAATGCAAATGATTGACAGTAAAATATATGCTTCCAAGTATAATAAGTTCTATAAGAAAGTTGAGCCGGTGGGATTACCGTTGCATTTAAAGAGGCACCAAAAACAAACATGTATTAGCGTAACTACAAGGGCACGATGTGGCAATTTAGAAACAGGGAATAAGTATTGGTTAAAAGAAGAGGATAAAGCTTGTGCATTATGTAAGAAAGGGGAGGGAAATTGGGAGCATATGTTGGGAAAATGCGAAAACCTAAATGTAGAGGTGGTACCTAAAGATATGAATTTGCAAGAAAAAATTTACTGGCTATTAAATGAAAATGTAAACAAAGCGGCGTTTAAGATTTCAAAAGCAATAACTAAAGCGTTCGATTCAGAAAAGAGGGGTAAAGAGGGAAGAGGGGGGAAGAAAGATGAACAAAATTGAGTATGTAAATATCGAAAGGTAGCGATTAAAAGTGTATGATATGTCATATAAGCATAAAGGGTAGGTTCAGAAATAAGTCTAACTATGAGCGTAAGAACATAAGGTTATGCGTGTGCCTGTCAATATGAGATGTAAAAGTTACCAAAGCTTATAGAGTTGAGTGTTATTAATACTAAAAGAGATGTAATGTAAAGGTATGGAGAATAGGATTAAGTGTAACAATGCAATTTGTAGTCTTAAGATGTTTTTGTAAAATTGATATTGTAATTGTAATTATTACACAGATATGTATGCGAGTCCGTTTTCTAGGTCTAAATAATGGCTGAAAACTAATAAATAAGAAAATAACTAATCGGTCTCAACTCAAATTGTTTAGAGCTTGACTCAGGAGCAAGAGCTAGATTAGAGAGAATCAAACCAAGATTCAAACTAGGCTACACAACTACAGAGAAATAAATCATATAAACGATAAACTACAAGAAAATTAAATATCTATCCTGTTTCAACACATATGAGGCAGTGATGAATATTTCCTGATAAAGATAATCGGTTTCACCCAGTAAACCATCCACAAACTCGATCTAAAATCAAACGAAGTACTTTACAACAGTGCTAGATTATTATAACTCGAGATGCAATGATCGCAGCAGTCCGCAAACTAAAGTGATACATTTAATTGTCATTCCTGGACGTCCTCTAACTCAGTAGACGACTTACAACTTATCCAGTGTGATGACAAGCAAACTCAAGCATCCGTCAACAGGCGAGTCCCCTTGAGGTGGCGACAATCAAAGACACAGCTTATGATGGTTTGGTACAAAGGCGGCCATTGCGACTGTAGATGCGATGATTGCAGTGACTATTGACGCAAGCGATGACAGTAGTTACGTACTAAAATTTACAAATCGAACGTATAATAGTAAATAATAGTAATCTAGTAGGTGAAACACAGTCACCGCAGATGAGTTAACGTCTGCAAGCTTGATACAATTCAATTCAAAGACAAATATCACGCAACGCTGTATTCTAATACAAGATTTACTGATACTATTATATAGAGCGGTGCGAGTAAGAGAGAGGTAACGAGTGCCTAAGATATACTATGCGCCTGTATTTCTCCTTCAAATCAATTCTTACGTGTACTCTTTACTGAGATACAAAGACCAAAACTAATACGTATACCTATACGTATGCTTAACACAAAGCAAGCGATCGAAAGCAAGACAACAACACGAGGTCCACAGTACGCACCGATCTACTATAACAGAGCTAGAAAGAGAGAGACGAGTTGCCGAGGTCAAAGCTAGACGAAGTACGTGCTTTGAAGCCAACTCAAAATGGCTGCCGCACGACGCACAACTAAGTAAAATGACGGAAAGAGCCGTTTAACTAAGGCGACTTGCCCCGCTCCACCACTACAAATCTGACTTAAATGACTAATGTTAAAGAAAGAGACGTTAGTAAATGGACTGTATGATTTAATTTTAATTACCGCCGGAAAAAGTAGCAAGGGAAAGAGAGAAGATGAGGAAGTTTGTTAAAATGACCAAGTGGTCTCTCACTTTATTAATACACTGAACACCAAGTTTAACGAAAACTAATTTATTTAATATTAATCAACTCCTCTTTACACTTCAAAAAAAAGAAAATATAAAACGCTTAGAATTTAGAAAAAAGTTATCAAAAGAAAACTAGAGCGACTCATAGCGATGCGTATAGCTTAGCAAGGAGACGTGAACTGGCTCTCAGAGCGCAAGTGCCTAGAAGTCTTATATGTGTGCGCGCACATGCATTTATGCAAGTTCACACATATCATTTTATTCTCTCTTACTCGCGAGCAGTAGTCAGCGGACTACTTTACATAAGCTTACGATTGCAAATCTAATTGAATATCCAACAGATATGCCAAATACAAAATTTCATTTGTAAAACATTAGGCTTACAAAATAGTAGAAAAAAATTTTAAAAATTCCAATTTTGCGGATAAGGATATCTATCTCAAAAAGCTGCCCTGAAGCGATTTCAAAAGGAATATTCTTTTTCTCTGCTGTTCCCAAACGCAGGATAAGTTTTGCACACATGCTAAACATAACTAAGTTTTTTTTTTAATTTTCCAAACAGTAGTTTTTGTTATTCCAAGATCACTTTTGAGTTCGCAAACAGTCAATCGACATTTTTTTTTAATTGCAAGTTGCACACAATCGATATTTTTCGTGCTGTTATGCTTGAAGGATTGTAATAGCGTGAATTACCGTCAATAGATTTAAGCTATCTTAAAACCATTTAGAGCATTTTAACTTTTACCCATACGGTCGTTGCCAAAAGTCTTTTATATTATTTGAACCATTGAGGCATAAGTCTTTTCAAGTTTAAAGAAAACCTGATGCAAAGGACCCCGCAGCAACTTAATGGACTTTTGGTTCACGGTGGAATTGGCTAAAATCAATATACATGTTCTATATTATGATCTTCTGAACAAAAGTTCTTACAGGGCCTAGTCCCAAAAACGGATAGTTTTTGAGTAAATAATTATTTAAATCGCCGATTCTGCCAAGGTTAGTTTGACAGGCGACGCAGTACAGTCACTAGATGTAGTTGGTTCAGTGTACAGAGATATGATTGGAAAGAGTTATGTCGAGTGCATCTAGCATTCTTGGGTATCAATGATCGCAATATGAGACTATTCCAGTTCAATCAATAGTCGAGCAGCTCATTTGAATTATTGCCTTATATGGAAGATTGATAGCCTCTAACACGAAAAAGTGCTTATCGTGTAATGAACCGACAAAAAAGCGGTTTCATTTTTATTTTACTATAAATGCCATCCAAAAGTTCTCAATCAGATTCATTATTATGAGTCGTTACAATTATTCTTATACAAATATTGCTTACAGGTACAGACAGTTTGAATCTTGACTCCACCACTACTTCTTCGTCTAGTTTTTAAAACCTACTACTTGTAGATTCTGCGTTATCCTGAACCTTTTCTTTTGGCAATGATTACTAATTTCTAGACACGAGAACAATTTTTGCTAAGACAAATACCCATTTCTTGATACTTTATAATACTTTTGCCCTTACAGCTTTTCTATTAAAAAATAATAAAAATATATTAATGTAAAGAACTATAAGAACATTGTTAAGGTTCATTAGTGTCTAATATAAAGTAATGTAATGAAAAATCATGTCATTAAAATTTATGTCAAATCCTGAAACGCATTAAACTATTTTTATTTATTTTCGTTAAATAATTCAATTTAATTTTGTCAACTGTTGTAAGAGATATTGTATAAGCTTGTTAATTTTTGCACAAAGCAGCTTAATAATGTAACATTTAGTATCAGCTATATTTCGCCTGAAAGTCAAAGAGGAAAAACCTTATTTGCCAGACATTAGGCCGAACATTTGACCAGCCTTTGAGCCAGACATTTAATTACACGAGCACCACCAATTTGTTTTTTTTTAAAATATAGTTTAGAAAACTAAGGTTGTACAGTGCCATCGACCCACTCAGTCTTGTTTTCAAATAGTGATAAGGGGGACACGACTTTTTGACTAGGTTTTGGACCCAAAATGTCTTCACGAATTGCAGATTTAAATTTTAGAATTTTGTTGCGATATAAGTAGTCAAAGATCTACAAAATCCCTAAGATTTGACATCTACACACAATTAGTATATATCAAGTCAGTGGTCGCAGAGCGAGGGCCAAAGGATGATAAAATTAAAAGGCAACACTGGATGAAAACGATTGTGAACTCTGGATTTTATCATTGAAGGAGAAAAAGCGTCATTATTTACACAAAAATGGGCCATTTTATCAATGTGTTTTGACTATGGATGAGTACCTTTATGTACTCGAGGCATCGTTTAAGTCAGTTACGTCGGAATCGCTCATATGCACATGTGCATACTTATGTAACCAACTCCGATTATTCACGTACCAGGTTAAAGGTACGTTTTACATTTACGATGCACAACATTCAATGCATAAAAACATATGTAAATAAGCAGGGAAAGGTTCTTTTGGCTACAAAAAATAATTGTATCATTATAATATACAGTTTCACTGTGTTCGTAACCTGTACAGAAAAAACAAATGACAAAGTTGTAAGTCAAAAGTCCAGCATCGTGTTCGACAATATATTGTTTACTATATAACAAATACATTTTTTGTTTAAGAGCATTGTGTTACTCAAGTTTCAATAAGAAAAGATCATACAATTATATTTATCAATTGTATAAGACCAGCCATTTAGCTAGTTACTTGGCTTGATATTTAGCCATACTTTGAGCCATACTTCAAACCATATATTTAACAATACTGAGAGCCATACTTTAAGCCATACTTCCAGCCATACTTTTAGTCCTATAGTTAGCCAGACATTGAGCCATTCATTCGGCCATACTTTGAGCCATACTTTTAGCCATACTTTTGGCCATATTTTCAGCCACACTTTCAGCCTGATATTCAGACAGACATTGAGCCATACTTTTAGCCGTACTTTTAGCCAGTTATGTAACCAGATGGACACACCTAACTGATTTTTTGAACACGATAGTTTAACAACTTGACGTTATGAAGTGCTGTTAACCCCTTATTTTCGAAGTGTCATGGCTGAGATATTACTATTTGATTAGATTCAAAGATTGACCAAATCCCCAAGTTGAGACATGTACTTACAGTTGGAATTTACAAACTCAATGTTCGCAGAGTGAGGGTAAAAAGTTTAAAAAATTAAAAGTCCCAACATTAGATGAAAACGACTTTCAATTCTTATTTTTATCATTAAGAAAGAAATAGCGTCATTTTTTTTATCAAAACAAATTATTTTATAAGTGTATTTCGACTATGTAAGAGAACCTATACGTGCTTGAGGCATCGTGTAAATCACTTACGTTGAAATCACCTATATGCAATTTTGCATTCTTATGTAACTAACTCTGGTTAGACATGCTTGTTACTGATACAACGCCGTTTTAGGGGTCGTGGATTAGATTCCTGAGAAGTGCAGATTTTTTTAAATCACATATCTTAAGACCTGGGTGAGTGCAAAACAGTGATAGGGCTGAAGGTAGGGATTAGCGGATCCGATGCCAGGCATAGATTGCCGGCCTTTCCGGTGAGGAGTGGTCCCTGAATGATGGGGCTTCTCTGGGGATGCTAATAAGCCTGCATCTCATGCTTTAACAAAGAGCGCGGGCTTAACCTGTAATGAGTGGACGTCCTAAAATATGGTGTCTTCTCCAAGGAAAGGTTACACAGTTGCGAATATACTCGATGCACCATTTGTACAGACAGTGTCAGCTTAACTGGCAAAGTGTTTCACCAGTGATACTGACGCTGTGATCGTGGTATGATTGGGTAATTTATCAATTAAGAGTTTGGAAATGGGTGTGGTAACACACCCCCACACATAGGTGATGAGTGGGTGGTCCCGGTGATGTCAATAGGCTGTTGCGGTAACCCGGTAAAAAAAGTTAAAAATTTACTAAGTCTGATTGTTCACATGTTGAAAGTTCCTTTTATACTTACAATACACAACTGTAAGTGCATGTTAATTAGTAATAAACCTGATCGAGAACTTTTGGCTGGAAATTATAGTGAAAAAATGATAAAATCACTTTTTTATCAATTCATTATATGGTAAGCGCTTTTTCGTACTAGAGGCTACCGATTTTCTAAATAAGACAATAATATAAATCAACTACGCTCCTATTAATTGAACTGGAATAATCTTGTATTAGGCTTATCGATGGACAAAAATGGAAGATGCACTTGACACAACCTGACCCAACATGAGCTACATCCATTGACTGTATTGCGTCGCCTATCAAACTAACCTTTGCAGAATCGGTGACCTAAATAATTATTTAATCATAAACTATTCGTTTTCGGAACTAGCGCCTGTGGAAACTTTTGTTTAGAAAATCATAGTCTACAGCATATATTAATTTAGGCCAAACTCACGAGGAGCCAGAAGTCCATTGAGCTTGTGCGAGGTTCTTTGCTGTTCAAATTTTTTAGGGAGTTTAAGATACAAAAGAATTTCTTAATTATGAAAAAAACTCTGTAAATAAATGTAAGCTGTCTTCCAACTATGGCATCTAGAGAAAACTGCGACATCAAAAGAGTTTCTAAAAAGTTTTTGCTTACAATAATATCCGGTAGTTGGTGCTCCAACGTTATTGCACAGATTTTAAGGCATTCTAAATACGTTTGGGGCAGGCCATGTTATTAATGTTCTAGTCCTTTCTGACACTGAAATGACACGGATAATGTTCTGTACCATAAAAATAAAAATCTTCTACAACCATATTATTTCAAGGTATTATATTTTAAAAGATTTAAGGTCAATCATATACATAATTTTCACTTGTGAGACCCTTTGTATCCTTCCTGTTATTCTTGTAAAACACAAATTATACGTACAGGCTAGTTTATTTATCTATCTACGATTTTGGGACCTAAGTTGAGATCTAGTACTCAGAAATATGGAAAAAATCAGTAATTAGTCGTAGAATTTAATGCATTAAAAATAAAACAACTGACATAATCAGAGCCCATAGAAAATGAAGGCCCAAGTTGGCGAAATACTGTTTTTTTCTGTTTCAAAAAGAGAGAGCCTTGTTTTTAAGAAAAAACTATGCAAAAGTTGTTGAAATATTGATTACAGATCGATCTAGTGAAGGTGTGCCTCAAAATATTAACAATTTGTTTACTTCAAAAAACCGTTAAAAATTGCGGTTTTATAAAATGCTTGTATCCCCGTGAAAATTTTATATTTTTTAAGCAAATTGTGTGTAAGTGTAGCTTTTAGCTTAAAAAAGACGAGTGTTTTCAAAAATTTTGAAAATATTGTAAATATTTTACAAAAACCGATTTTTTGAAAAAACTGAAAATTTTTTAAAACCTAAGTAGGTTATCATGCACCCTTTAGTTTTTACAAGCTATTAAGGTCTTAAAATTTTCTCCGTAGGTTGCCACAGTATTGTGAGTGTTGTGCGTTTTTTGAATCAACTGGTAATTTGCGAAAAATCGGTTTTTTGTTTTTGTTTATTACAACCACCGCGATGACAGCTGTTGTGGAAAAACGGATAAGGGATTTATTAACAAAATAAAGAATTGAATGATTTTTGTTAGAAGCTGTATAACATTTCGTATATGGGAGTCAATATTGTAAAATAAAATTTTTATTTTTACATGATAAATATTGTTTACAAACTATTCATCTGTGCCATTTCATTGTACATACAGAAGAACCATAAATTTCCAGTTAATAATTCTCCATAGTTTTAATAAATATGTTTTTTACGATTTAAAATGACATATTTCTCGACTGATATTGCACTATTTTTAATCAATCAGGGCTTAAATTTTACCTTAACATACGTACATTGACATTAAAAAAGATTTATAAACGTTAGCTAATTGACAAGTACGTTTTGGCTGTTCTACGTAATTACACTTTTGTACAGATATAGGTACAAGCGTTCAGGGATGGTAAAAAGCTCTCGCACGGTTATTTTCGACAATTGTTATTTTTAACAATTTTATGCTATGCAGGTGTAATATATCTTTTTTCTAAAAGTACATGTATTAAACTTGATTATGTCCAAATCTGACCGCTGTACGACGTAAAATCCGTCTTCACGAATTTGAACAAGAAAAAAAAACAGTAAGAAGTTATTACTATAAGATTTTGAGATAAAATTTTAAGAAATTCAAATTTAAAAATATTTTGAAACTTCTATCATTAGTAGAGTCTAGTGTCTAATGTTGACTTAAAAAATTTTTTTTTTTTTAATTTTAGGATACCCGTAGTTAATTAACATTAGTGAGACATGTACTTTTATTAACAGTTCAGTCAGACAAATTTACAAGTCTTTCATACACAAAAAAGTACTGGTTCCACGAATTAAAAAAAAAAAAAATAGAGTCGTACTCAAAAAGTCAACATTTTGATTCTTAAATGTGTGCGTAAAAAGATATTTGTAGTTTATTAACATTCATTAAGAATGAAATTTTGTTGGTATTTTGATGGTATACTGTAAAGGTAAGTGTTTTCGAAATTTCAAAAAGTACACATTTTTATTGTAAAATAAGTGTGTTTCAGAAAATTCGTTGTCAATGAAAACGTGTAAAGAATGCAATTTTCGCAATTTCACGCAGTAGTAATATGTTCAATATTGGAGTTGTCATTTTTGTAAATTGATCCATAAACTTCTTAAATTGCTCCTATTCACTTTACAAGTTAGAGATGGATGTATAGAAATAAATGATACATATGTAGAGAAAGGGATGGATAGAAATAGGGAGTGATTTTTGATGGAAATGTAGTACAGTTCAATGGGTATGGCAAGTTTTTCAAAATTCTTTGCTCAATGATAAGAAAAGTAATGTAAGTTTAAGAAAAAAAAGTCTTGTATTTATACTCGTATTATTAAAAAAACCTGTTTGATAATGATATTGACAAACTGTATAATTTCAGGGATGCTGGATTATCAAAGTCTGAGAGAAAGAAAAATAAACTTTGAGAATAGGTGGAAATAATGCAAGTTTCTACAGGTTAAAATAATAAAAATTCGTCCTCATTTCTTTTAAAAGAACTAAAAATCTTTGATAAAACTTCAAACTTTACGATACAAAATGTCGAAATAACTTAGCGCAACCAAGTGGCATGACCTTGATTAATTAACAAATAAAGAAGATTGGCACTTAAAAGTGTGAGTAAGATAGAGAAAAAACTTAAGTTCAACTGGAGGTGTTGAGAGCCTTTTAGAGCCTTAAGGGCATTCAGTATATCGGCCGGAGTTTCTACTTTACAAACTTTTCTGTGGTGAAAATTTATGGTTAATAACTAGTTATCTGACTTTTTAAGCTCGAAATAAGGAGAAGAGCCCCCAAGCTGGCATTTTGAGGAATCAATCGAGCCCAAATTCAATGCAATCTGTTGCAAATTGAGAGAGAAAAGCTACATTTCCTAAGCATGAAAGACTGTGTCAGTCTGCATAACTCATGGTTTTTGAAAATATACAGTTCAAAATGTGAACTTACAATAAAATACTTAACACTTGCAGATTCATAGGTTATGTAATGCCGTTTACGATAAGAATTAATTTTTAAACCCAATAATTGCAAAACTATGAGAAGAGCGCCGTTTACCTTTTTATTTTAGAGGTCCAGTTCAAATTTAAGATAATTCAATAAATTATTTATTGAAAAAAGTTACATTTCCGGTTGTGCACACTGACACAGTCTTTCATGCTCAGGAAATGTAACTTTTCTGTCTCAATTTGCAATGGATTGCATTGAATTTGGGCTCGATTGATACCTCAAAGTGCGAGCTCGGTGGCTCTTCTCCTTATTTGGGTTTAAACAGCTAGATAACTAGTTACTAACCATAATTTTTTACAATAGAGAAGTTGGTAAAGTAGAAACTATGACTGATATACCGAATGCCCTTAACACGACCTAGTAATAACGGAGCTCAACACAGACTTACTGCAGACAAAGCTCTTCCGCACACGCAGTCAACCAACTAACTTTAGTTATGTACATGTAGGAATATTTATTCTCATAACGATGAATACGTTTACATAAACTATTGTAGATAATAAGATGACACGATAATACCGTAGTATTCCTATGAACTACATTGTGAAACTTATTGTGTTATACCTTAATATTATACATTTTCCCGCAGGTTAATGCCTACATGTAACTTATGCGTCAAACAAAAAAAAGTGAAATACCGATTAATAGTCATTTGAGTTTACGAGAATTAAAAAATAAGCTTACCCAACCAATTGAAGTAATAAATACGTAATAAATATTTAAATAATCATACGGTTCTAAACTAGAAAAATCTAATAACTACGTTATATAACTAATTAAATATGTACAAAATAAATGATGACTAATGCTTATCCTAAAGCTGCTTGTATAAAATGAAATTCAATAAACCATTTTCATAAAAAAACAATCATATCACATGAAATTATAAAATCTAATCATTATTAGATCATAAAATCCTGTTTAAAAAACTTATATGAATTTGATTAAGACTCATCTCTAATAATTCGCACAACTAGAACCATAATTTTTGTTCAATGGTATTAGTTTATGAATGAGTTTCCGTAAGTCAGTCACAGTGGTGCGGGTACAACTCTATCCGGTGGCCATTTGCGTCGTAGGTAATTTTCCATTTTAATTATTACGAAGTCATTTACTTGAATAGACCGCTGTTTGTTTTACCACCTTTGTCTGGATTGTACTGCATTAGGACATTCTAAAAATCTGCATCTAAAAAAATGCTGGAGACTGATAATAATTAGTTCTTATCGTTTTAATGGTCACAGTTCTTTAATTCCGATCTATGACTCAGGCACAAGGTAAACGGGTGTAATGTTCAAAAAATGTGCAGGGGTAAGAGATTTAGAATCCCTAGAGTTATGAGTTAAAAGAGTTGACGGCCTCAAATGTAAACACACTTTTATTTGATAATGCAGAGTGTATTTTATTTATTAGTATATTATTATTCAATTTCCTTTTTCATTACCCTTTTTCTTTACCATACATTGTAATATGGAATACATTGTAACCAATACAAAATATTGCCTTAATAGGTCCAAAAGTATTGATCCAAAAGTAATTATCGACAAAATTAAAAAGTAACAGAATAGCATTTAATTCTTATGTAGGAACGCTAACAGTTTTAATTAGAATAATTTTTATTTTAGTTAAGTGTAAGAATTCAAAGACTTAATTGAAAAGTACTACTCAAACGTAGATCATAGTGGCATAAGCAAATTCAAGCGCATCTGTGAATATATGAATTTCGAGCCTTAGTACAACAGGACTAAAGTGACTTAAATGAAGTTATCGAATAAGACGTTAAGTAGCGGTTGGTAAATAATTAAAAACAACGTTTAATAGTGGCACTGTCATATTTTTGTATTTATTCAGTATAAAATCAACGTTTTAGCCGTTTAGACAACGTCCCGGCTCTCATCATGTACAAAAAACTATGAGTAAAAAAAATTATTTTTTGTAGTACAAACTTCGATAGTATACAATAAACGCAAGTTCAAGCGGGAATTCAATTGCAAAGGGTAGACATGTATAATGACTAAAGATAATATCTTTTAGGATAGAGTCACGCTTACAAACAAATACGAGGCTATATGAAACATACACTTACAGACGCACGCACACACACACACACATACATATATATATATATGGGTGATTCTGCCGTAACTACCTCAAATTGTGTCTGGTACTCGCACTCGCATGCCATAATGAAATCCAAAACTTTAAAAACGTTAAATTGTGTTAAATGTTGTAAACTTCACTTGACATATTGTCTAATACCGAAATATTAATTTCTTCATTAAAATAATCTATCATTTAGAGTCAAATTTTCCATTCCGACCATCGCCACAACTCAATTTCAGTCATAAAAACTTTCAGTGGTAGAAAACGAGGCTTACATGCCAGAGATGAGTAGAAAGATTGCTAACACCGATGCTACGATGCGAGACGACTTTTTGGCACTGATCAGAGCTCCCAGCCGCGGCCAGCCGTTGAACTGGACGTACATCTTACTATTCGTATCGAACAGCGTTCGCCTACGAGAAGAGGAGTGGATTCGCGTGGAAATGATCATATAAGGGAGAGGGGGGTGGTACGGACACTCTACCTGTAAGCAAGCTCTTGTTAATAGTACTAATCGTCAATACAAATGATGTAGGGTACTTTTTAAAGAAAAAGGTCTAGAGAACAACATATGATAAAATTCAAATCGAATTAAGCACATAGTGACACTGAAAAATATACTACATTACACGTCTAAAAAAAGGCCAGTCTGCCCCCCTACGGGGCAGGGAGATCTCAACGTCGGACGCGATGAGCACGAAAAGTTGGGTAAAAAATTCTTTGAGGTTGTAAGGTACATATTTAATTAAAAAATCGTGAAGCTAAGTGTTGATCAATATTTTTATTAATGAAAATAATGACACATAGATTTATTTTATTTTACAACCTTTTTTCATCTTATTTGATAATATCACTTTGATTTCGTTGAGAGATTCAATTACTCTTTGGTATTGAAATAATCTATAATAATATGTAAATAATAATAACAAATAATTCTAACTATTTGACTTTAAGTTTAAAAACAAATTAAAATAAATTAAAATTTTCGCAAGGTTCATCAAGTGCTTTGTCAAGCTCACCAGTTTTAGATTGCACTACAAAATTACCCAAGGAAAAAGGATCGTTAAAAATCGAATAATGTAAAATGTTATCCACAGTTTTCTCTTGATTGACAGTAGTTAATGGCTGCCTGGGCAATACATTATCAGCAGGCATCTTTTAAGATGATTTTTTGTGCAACTCTACAGGTTTTTTCAATAACACATCAGACTTGATTGTAATTTTCCTTCCCTTCTTCTCCTTGGGCTCTTTTTTTACTCTAACTTTCTTTACCGTTTTTTTTTGTTTCTACTTTTAATTTTTTATTTTTATTCGTGTTCAACTCATCAATATAAGCATCGCTTGTGACAATCGCTGCAGCTCCTCGCTTTCTACTCACAGGAGTCTTTGCCGGCTAATTTTCAATGCTGTCAGAAAAAATAGAATTTTTATTGGCTATGTCACTTACACTTTGATTTTGAGCTGCAGTTGACTTATCTTGACTTTCATGTTCATCAACAGCTGTTTGCTAAAATAATGTTCATTTAAGTAGCCTATTAAACACTAAGTTAAAAAGTTACAACATTACTTACAAAAAATGATATAATATTTTTGATATGAGAGAGAGGAACTTCCACTGTTGGCTCCACTGGCGAACAAGTCTCCAATATAGGCTTAGTAATGGATGATGATACATGATGCACATTTCTTGTAGTCACATCGGAAGTCGAGGATGAATTTGAGTGACGATCATTAGATTTATTGCTGCCAGTTGACTCACTCATAATGGTGTCGATTGTTTCTTTATACAAAGACACGTTACAGGAATCTATAATTAAAAAATATCATTCATATAAAAAACAAATACCATTTTTTAAAATTATTTTATCAAAATATTTACCCGAATTATGAGAGGAGTCTAAAGTATCAGAAAAGTAGGAATTAAAAACTAAATCATTGCATGGCCAAATACCGGTTGTCTTAAAAGCATTGACGGCCGTGTCTATTTTACATGCTTTTTGCCAAGCTTTGCCAAAAATTCCAAACACATCTTTCATCTAGACTTGGGAACGACTTCGCTGAAACTTGTTCACATCCCCCGCATAATAGTAATTTAATGGCTTCATGAAACCGACGTCAAGTGGTTGCATTCGATGCGTGCAATGTGGCGGGAAGCATAGAACAATGACACCTTTCTCTTTACCTAACTCTGCCACTTCAAGATTTTTCACATGAGAGCAGTGTCCATCCAAAAGCAACAACACTGGGTTCTCTGGAGATGCTTTTGAAAATTCAATGAATTTAATGAACCATTGAGTAAAAACATCTGTTTCCATCCAGCCACTTTTCCGGAAAACAGCCCAAGATCCTTCTGGCTTATCGTTCAAAAACAAGTCGTTTGGCTTAACCCGAGGAAAAATAAGCATCGGTGGCATGAAGGCACCTGCTGCAGACATGCATAACTCTGCAGTGACAGTCTCGCCTCGTTCAACAGATATTTTTGCTCCAACCTGACGTCTTCCTCTTTTGGCAATGACTCTCGTATCAGACTTTGGCACAATTGAAATGCCGGTCTCGTCGACATTCCAAATGTTAACAGCACTGATCTCATACTTTTCTAAAACTTCTTTCAGCAGTAAGAAAAACTCATTGACACTGTATTTATTAAATCCATTAGCCCTTGCTGCAGATGTTGGCTGAGCTTTTCTATTGGAAAGCTCATGCCTTTTCATGAAACTGTGCAGCCAATCTTTTCCTGCGAGACCTGAAAAGTAATGTAAAAATGAAAATATTCTTAAATTCTCAAGTCACATTACAGGCTGAGATGAATTATTGATGTTTCAATTGGTACATTACCAGTTTCTGATTTGAAAGGATGTGTTACACCAAGTTTAATGGCAAAATCGTAAGCTAATTGCCTTAACTCCATTGATGACAGCCCCATCAATCTTTTTTCCATGTCAAGCACGTAATCGCAAAGAGCTTGTTCCTGCTCATGAGAAAATACTTTTCGGAACCCTGAATAATATTTATATTATAAATAAAAACGTGCACAGTTTATTGAAATATTTTAATCTATTGACTTACCAACACTCATTACACTTGGATTTTTTAATCTTCTTCCAAGGGTCGTTCTAGGTACACCGAACTTAGTAGCGGAACTTTTTATCGATTTACCACTGTGTACATAATCAACAGCCAATTGCAACTGACCATCGATCCACCCTCATCTCTCACTTTTTCTTTCGTAATTACGGACTATCCTAATCATTAAAATTTTAGCCCAAGTTGAAAAAAAAACATCATTGGAAAACGAAAAGTTGGGTTAGAAAATCGTAAACAGTCGGCTTGACACTATAGTCGCCACTAGTCGCCATGCTCATCCTGCCCTTCCCGTTGATGTCCGCCCTGCCCCCTTCATGTAACTTTTTAATTTCAATATAACTTTTATTCTGCATGTCGTACGATAATAATTCGAGTAGCTGATGAAAGCTCTTGAATGGCACTTTTTACTGCAACAAAATTTGAAACCATGAATTACATAATTTTTCCCAAAAAAATGCTTACAAATTTTCGATGGCACGTATATATCAAGTTCAAACTTTTTAATAATTCTAATTACTTAATTATTACTTTTTCAGTCGAAAAAGTTTTTGAGGATTAAGGCTAAACTATTCATTAACAAGGAAAAAAAAATCCACAGACTGAAAGTTATTTGTTTGATTGTAATCCAGGGTGACAAATTTACTTCCCTCTCCCTTAGGCGCTCATTTTAGAGAGATGTGGAAAAGGGGTATACCGAATGTGTGTCTACGAGGAGAGGAATGGAAATGTTGACTGTATATATATATATAAGCGCACAGCCAAAGCAAGCGACGACACGAGTTCTTCTCTTTTGACTGCAACGTAGTATATCGTACATATAATAAACTGATTTTTGCTCCCGCTCTTTTTTCTTTTTCCCCTACTTTTAATACTTATTAAAAAATTCAGTATTATTTTAAAAAACAATTTCAGCTATTTTTTTTAACGATGGCAGTTCAGTTATTAACCCTAATTTCTTATTTTGCCACATAATTGTTATGAACTGTAGGACAAGCTCCGGAGGTTATTAATGAACATAAGTGGCTTTCAGATTCCTAAGGATCGAAGTTTCGGTCGCTAAGTTAGATGATGCTTATGCCGCCACCCGAATTGTTTTGCTATCATGGGATCGATTCTAACTTTTTGCAGATTTTTTTTTTTTAATGCAGTTCATCATTCTGGTTACATTTCTTTCATTTATGTTGTATTTAAATTTATAAATAATGTTGCCAACTTAGTTTTTTTTTTTTGATACGTTAAAATAAATATATTTTTTATACTAAATCTATTCAATAATTTAATAAGTAGATACTTCTCGTTGGCAAGGCCATTTTGCAATTTTATAATAATATAATGAATTTCTTAAGATGTATGTATAATTCATACATCTTAAAACTTACAAGAAATTATAAACATCTAACACATTAAGAAAGAAAAAATCCGAAAGCACAAGAAAACTTATACAAAACTGCCTTAACATTTTGATTTTCGTCTTTTGTTGTAAAATGTAAGAAATCACATTTGCGCCCATTAACTGCAATTACTGCAGGCTTAAATTTAAATCAGTAAAAACATGCAATTATTAAATGAGAGAACAAATCCGAAGGTACAAGAAAACTCACTGTTATTGCAATAGCATCAAATACGATTATTGCCAGCAAAATTTTTACGTTGCGCACAATTTATACCTTGTGGTAACAACTACTTGTTATTTAATTGATTAATTTATAGTAAGTGTGTGTGTGTGTGTTTTTTTAAGGAAATGATTAAGCTGTTCCGATCAATAATATTTTATACGATGATTAATTATCCATAAAAATCGTTTAAAATACGTAATAACATAAAACACCGTTGTCAACGCTTTAATTTAAAAAAAAAGTCTTTATTATTCTGCACCACCCTGATAAGAAATAGTTTCTTATTTTTATTAACAAATTAATAATATATTGTTAAAAATAGTTATGCCTTAGAAACATGCCAAATTTTTCTTTTAATTACTGATTATTAACTCTTACATTAGATCTTTATAAGCTCTTGTAAGTTTTAAGATGTATGAATTATACTTACATCGTGAGAAATTTATTTTATTATTATGAAATTGCAAAATGGCCTTGCCAACGAGAAGTATCAACTTATTAAATTATTGAATAGATTTAGTATACAAAATATATTTATTTCAACGTATCGAAAAAAAAAAAAAAACAGTTGGCAACATTATTTATAAATTTAAATACAACATAAATAAAAAAAATATAATCAGAACGATAAACTGCATTAAAAAAAAAAAAATCGGCAAAAAGTTAAAATCGATCCTGTGACAGCAAAACAATTCGGGCGGCGGCATAAGCATCATCCAACTTAGCTACTGAAACTTCGATCCTTAAGAATCTGCAAGCCACTTATGTTCATTAATAACCTCCGGAGCTTGTTCTACGGTTCATAACAATTTTAAGAAAAAATAATAAATTAGGGATTATAACTAAACTGCCATCCTTAAAAAAATTGCTAAAATTATTTTTCAAAATAATACTGAATTTCAAAATAAGTATTAAAAGTAGGGGAAAAAGAAAAAAGAGCGGTAGCAAAAATCAGTTCAATATATATACGATGTACTTGGTTGCAGTCAAAAGAGAAAAACTCGTGTCGTCGCTTGCTTTGGCTGTGCGCTCAGATATATATCTATAGTCAACATTTCTACTCCTCTTCTTGTGGACACACATTCGGTATACCCCTTCCACGTCTCTCCAAAATGTGCGCCTATATGATCATTTCCACGCGAATCCACTCCTCTTCTTGTAGGCGCACGCTGTTCGATACAAGTAGTAAGATGTGCGCTCGGTTCGACGTTTGGCCACGGCGGGGCGCTCCAATCAGTGCCAAAAAGTCGTCTCGCATCGTAGCATTGGCATTAGCAATCTCTCTTATACTTATCTCTGTATCTGTCACTTTGGTGTATAAGCATTATGTAATTTAGCTATCGGGAATGGGATTTTTACCTTAGCCTCACCAAAAATTGACAAAGACGAGTGAGTTTTCACAGCATTCATTTTGTCCGCATATTTAAACTATAATATTGGTTTTAACAAAAGTCAGTTCAATCTAGTAACTTTTTGGATCAGAAATGCTAACCAATGGTCACTTTTTAAAGTATAGGACTAAAATTAACAAATCCTCACGACAGTAGTACCAGAAGTTGTTATGCCTTGAATAGCCAAGCTCTTCTATTTGCGTATTTCATGCTTACAAACATTTTATTCCATTCCGAGCCCCCATGGAACAACTACTTGGTGTACGTGTACAGGTATGCAAATTACAGCTTCTTATTGCATTTGAGGCTAGTAAGTAAAGTATGGGTGGACAAGTCATTTTAATACGTCTATGAGTCATACGAGCACTACAAAAATTGAAAATTCCATTCCAAACTTTTTTATTCTAACCCTACCTTACCTGAAAGTGCCGTTTTCTTTTCGTTTTAGAGCAATCAATCCCAGCCAAACTTTTTTTTCATCACTGTTGGGCTAAAAGACGAGAAACGTGTCTTGGGGTTTCGTGCAATTGGCCTCTCACATAAATGCAAAAATGGTGGTGCTACTTCCAACGTTGGTAGCCAAGTGGTGCACTACATTAGGTGACTTCATCTGAGCTTAAACTTAAGCAAAAACATAGCCGTAATGATTAAAACACAATTTTTTGAATTATATGCTCCGAATAAATAGTTATAGTGACTTTATAAAAAGTACTGAATTTTAGCTAAAATTACATTATTAATAATATTTACGCTCTAATTGAAACAGCTGTAACTTTTAAATAGAGGCACAAAATCGATCAAAATTTTTTTTTATCGATAGGTCTTGACCCCAACTTTTATTTAAGCCTCATAAGAATACTCGAACTGTTAAAGGAGCTTAGGTACACGTGTAAGAAAGAGATACAATTATTCAAAAATGGATGAAAATTGACTTTAATAAAATTTCGTATAACTTTTGACTAGTTAATCTTATAGTTGCATCTCTTTAGATATTCGTTACTGATGTTGTGTATAGTAGAAATACCTTGAAAAAAATTTTTTTAAACCAATTTCTTTTTTAACAATTTTTTAAGTCGATCTTAGCACGTTACGACAGAATTGCTCATACATGTGCGAGACGTTCTTTGTCAAACGGAACAAAGATCTACCCAAAATTCTATAAGTCGTAAGCAATGATTCATGGGCGCAAACTATAGCTTAGTTAGTAGACTTTCTTTTGCTATCTGATTTTTTCCCAAAATTCAAAATGGCCGACCACTATGGTGACTGCAAGTAGTCAGAATCCCTCTGAGGTAGCAGTTTTACCTCATTTAAAATAATTTTGGACCTGCAAAAATTAAAATTAAAAATTAATAATAAGTCTTTTCCATCGCTGATCACAAATCTATGCTTTGTTTAATCAATGACATCACTAATTCTTCCTAACCTCAAAAAACTTCGAAAAAATGTAGTTTTGCGTAATTTTTTTACGTTTTGCACGACGAAAAATTCTAAAAAAATAATTATCTCGTGTATTTTTTACACCAAATCATAAATTAATCCTCTATTTTAGTTTAACATATCACTTTATCTTCCTAACCTCAAAAAACTTCAGATAAATCAGTTTTCCGTAGTTTTTAATCGCATGATGCGTCAAGAAGTTGAAAACAAGATAACCATCATGAATTTGTTATAGAATTATAGAAAATATCTATTACTTTTCATTGCGCTAATGACTGATTTTTTCTAATTTAAAAAAACTTTGAAATAAAGCAATCATGCTTTGTTTTTGATTGTTTAGAATGTGAAATAATTTAGCATAAATCGCAAATTTTTTTTATTTTCACTGCAGAATCAAAACACATATGTATATTTTATAGGTGATATCGCTGTTTCTCACTAACCTTCAAACACTTTTTGATTAGGACATTTTGCTTGGTTTCAAACCATTTTCGACCGGTCCATTATCCGTATCGTACAAAGAAAAATCTAATGTACTTATACATATCTATTTAAATACCAAAAGAAATATTATTTAAGAAATATGTTTATTATGTAAAGGAAATGATGATAATATAACAAAAGTTTATGATTTAAAAAAAAATAAAAGGACAAAAATATAATATCAGGAACGTTTTTGCCAATTAGTTTTGTTTTCTTAGCAACTTTTAGTTGTTGATAGTACTTCAGTTGCACTCGAGTACTTAAATGCAGTCAGGATTTTCTTGGGTGAGACCGTGAAAGCATGAACTTTAGAAATTTGTGGTACTGCAGGTGCTGAAGAAAATCTTTTTGCTAGTTTTCAAGATGTTCTGTCGTAGTCTGGTTTATTGTAGTGAAAAAATGTGACGTTGGGAAATTTGTTCTTCACCCAGTTAAAAAGTTGATTAGAATTTAGAATAGCTTTATTTCTTTTATCTTGGGAGCTAGCACGTATTGCTTGACCCTTCAATGTTGCCCCTATTCCGTCACAAGCTGCCTTGCCGTGCCGTAGCATTAAAATGCCATTCTGCCTTCAAAAAAAAATTTTCCTGATGGTTCACTAAGTTAACCATTTGGTACCAATTTTTAAAGGGCTGCACTGCTTCATCTGACACATGAAAAAGTCTCAATATTTTTGGGCATTTTTTTCGGATAGCTGGAACCAAATACGATTGTGATTAATATACAACCATTGTATCATGAGTTGTGCAGTCAGAGAGCAACACAAAGCTGTTATGTTTTAACCCTTGTGCTTCTGTATTATAGACGACAGCAACATGTATACTACACTGGTCATTGTTATAGTAAAATAGCTGATCAGCATTCTGTGCCACGTATGTGTAATTTTTGGAATAATCTATCTCCAAGAGACCCTCATTTGGTTTTAAGTTTTTTTTCAGATATTTTCTAAATTGTGATTGATACTTAAAAAGGATACGGTGCGGTATCAAACTTTTGAGGTTCTGAGATAGTTCCGGTACAAAGTCATATACATTTAGGCTTTCTTTTTTTTAATGTGCACTTATCAGTTGACAGCCAAACGCTGTAAGTAATATTCTCTACATCATTATTGAGTAGCACAGATGTTACGAACTCCTGGAAATCTGAGAGTCTTGGGCATTTTCGACATATCCCTAAGTAACAATTCGGCTTGGGATTCTTACAAAGGAAAAACTTAATGCAGTCAGCATAATTTTGCAGTGGATAGTGCGATTCTTTTGTTAGTTTAACCAAATTACACGTATGAAACATAACCTTAAAATTTTGGTGTATGACACACACGCACACACTGTGTGTACCTCTTGCTCCAGCTAAATACACCATTAAGGCCTTAACTCTGCAAACTTACTGAAACTGATTAGAAATTGAGGATGTTCTTCGGTAAAATTCTTTTATAAAATCTTCACGTCTAATAAGAGCAATCTTTTTAGCATATATTCAATCGTATTACCTTCTTAAATTTTTACTACATCCTTTTTATTTGTCATAACGAGACTGTTATTACCACTACCATGGTAGTCTACAACCTTGTTAACAGTTCTGTCTGGTAATGTCTTGCCCTTTTGACTAGAAGTTGCTAAAATACTATCTTTATCTTTTAAATCTCGTGTCTTCTTAGCCATTCTCAAAGAAACATTAAACTCCTCCATAATATCTCGTAATGTCCAACAGTCAGGTAAAAATGTCAGAATAGAGATTTTTAATGGATCGTTCTCTGATAGAGAGAAAAATTTTTTTTTTAGTCCATCCATTAATTGCTCCAATTTATCATCTCTTGATAAGCAGATTTTTTTAGCTGACTGAACTCCTTCATTATCTGGTGGTCTAGAGATCCCTTCATCCATCAAATCGTTTGTTAAATTTACAGTATTTAAATAACTCTCCTTTATACATTTTGAATTAATGAGAGATTTCTTATAAATATTAGGATGCTCAGATAAAAATGATTTGAAAACTTATCGCAGCTCTTTTCCTTGATGCCCTTCCTTACCGAAAGAAATACATCTGTCTTGATAAGCTGCATGAAAAGACCGTGACATGGCTGACGCATCAATATTTAAAACACAGTATTTGTCTCAAAACAAAATATTACTGCATACGTTACTGAATTTGATCATCTTATAGAAACATTATTAAATATCAGATTTGTATGGAAAACGTTATTTTTATTTAATATTCTGGTACCTCATAAAACGGATAACATATAATAATCAACTAAACAAATAAGCAATAAGGTTTTACAAGAGATTTAAAGCACGTTGTAGCACTCATTTGCGTTACAAGCGTACGCCGATTTTGGACTTGAGTATTTAATAAGATTCCATTAGCGTGGTAATAGTTGAGGGACGTGGTTGTTAGTGAGAAAAATTTTTTCTCTGTAAATTTTGTTTTGCATATTGGTATGCCATGATATATGGGCATTAAGAAATTATTGAAGAAACAATTCATATAACTTTATTAATACGCATCAAACGAATTAATAGAGAAAAAATTTTTCTTACAAACAACCACGTACCGAAGCTACCATCACGCTAATAGAATCTTATTAAAAACTGAAGTCCAAAATCAGTATATGCTTGTAACGCAAGTAAGTGCTACTACGTGCTTTATATTTCTTATAGAACCTCATAGCTTATTTGTTCAATTAATAATTATCTGTTACCCGTTTGATAAGGTAAAAGAATAGTAAACAAAAAAGGTTTTTCATTTTAATCTTACATATAATAATGTTTCTAAAGCTCATGCTTTCACGGTCGCATCCAAGAAAATCTTGACTGCAATTAGGTACTCGAGTGCAACTGAAGTACTATTAACAACCAAATGTTGCTAAGAAAACAAAAACCGCTATCAACTAATAGGAAAAAACCTTCCTGATATTATATTTTTGTCCTTTTATAATTTTTTTTTTTAATCATAAACTTTTGTTATATTATCATAATTTCTTTAACACAATAAATATATTTCTTAAATAATATTTCTTTTGTTCTTGAAACAGATATGTATCAGTACATTGCATTTTTCTGTGTACGATACGGATAATAGAACGGTCGAAAAAGGTTTGAAACCAAGAAAATGTCTTATTCAAAAAAAGATTAAAGGTTAGTGACAAACAGCGACATCACCTATAAAATATACATATGTGTTATGATTCAGTAGTGAAAATAAAAAAAATTTGCGATTTATGCTAAATTGTTTCACATTCTAAACAATCAAAAACAAAGCATAATTGCTTTATTTCAAAGTTTTTTGAAATTAGAGAAAATCAGTAATTAGCGCAATGAAAAGTGATAGATATTTTCTATAATTCTAAAAAAAATTCATGATGGTTATTTTTTTTTTAATTTCTTGACGCATAATGCGATCAAAAACTACGAAAAAATGATTTATCTAAAGTTTTTTGAGGTTAGGAAGATTCAGCGATTTGTTAGACTAAAATAAAGTATCGTTTCATAATTTGATATAAAAATACACTTGATGATTAATGTTTAAGAATTTTTTGTCGTGCAAAACGATCAAAAACTACTAAAAACTGTTTTGTTTCGAAGTGTTTTGAGGTTAGGGAGATTCAGCGATATGTCAGACTAAAATAAAGTAATAATTCATGATTTGGTATAAAAAATACACTTAAGAATTATTTTTCAAGAATTTTTCGATGTGCAAAACACTGAAAAACTACGCAAAACTACATTTTTTAAAGTTTTTTGAGGTTTGGAAGGGTTAATGATGTGCTTGATCAAAAAAAAGCATATATTTGTGATTAGCGATGTGAAATACTTATTATTAAAAACTTTTATTTTAATTCTTGCAGGTCCAAAATTATGTTAAATGAGGTAAAACTGCTACCTCAGAGTGATTTTGACTTATTTTAGCCACCATATTGGTTGGCCATTTTGAATTTTGGAAATAAATCAGACGGAAAAAGAAAGCCTACTAACTAAGCTACAGTTTGCGCCTGTAAAACGTTTTTTACGACTTATAGAATTTTGGACAGATCTTTGTTTTATTTGACAAAGATTGTTTCATCTATATTCCTGTAGATAAAGTCATTCAGGTGAAGCCGTTAACACTTCAGACTATGGTTAACGTTACTTTAAATTATACTAATGCTGACTTTGATTTAATTATTTATAAATGTAGTATTTAAAAGTTGAGCGCACAAAATGAAACAATTGTTATTCTTTTCGCTGTCCACGTCAACCAATCACAGCGCTCTGCGCACCCATGCGTCAGGTTGGGTGCTCTTGACTGCTCTGCAGTCAGTCTTCTCCGAACATTCGGCTTGAGGGCTTCACTGTGTAATACGTTCCGCTTTCGGCCTCGCTTTCTCGTAGGAAAGCATGAGAACTATGTTAAGATCGAGTCATGTGGCGCCTTTTTGTTTTGTTTGTAGCAAGTTCAGTGTATCCACAACAAACAATTAATGTTTTTTTGTTACATATAGAAGTGTTGTGCAGTTCAAATTTTTTGTGAATATCAACTTCATGAATTCATCTCTTAACAATGTAGCCACTTTTTCATTATAAATACAGTCCACTCAATCTTTCAAAAACAAGTTATATATCTTGATAAGGCAACATATAATTTACCATGTAAAAGCAATGGTTCTAAAAAATACGGTCCTACTATATCAAAAGTTTTATTTTTTGATCCATTTGTAGTGATCGCAAAAGCTATAATTAAAAGAAATTGCTTCCTGTATAAAATGAATGGTTACAAAGGTGTACTTCCAGTAAATAAAATAATTTTTGGTATAAAAACCATTTGTCTGATTTTTTCCTTAAATATTATTTTATATTTATAGAATTGTACTGACTCAAATTTCTTATTGTTAGAATAAGAGTTTGTATAAAGCGCCATCTCTGCTATTATATATGTACTGTGCATACGCGAGCCCCGATGCTGCGGATCAGGCCAGTCCAGTTGATCGCTAGTCTCTAGCCAGTAAAGACTTAATAGTAACAACAGCTTGTAAAGACGGTATAACGACAGTTTATTCTAAATAATAATAATTCTGATTTCTCTACAAAGTGTTTAGTGCTTTTCCCTTCTTGTTATCCTTCCTGGCTTATTTCCCGAATCCTGAAGGCCTCGCGCAGTGGATTATAAACTCAATAGGTTATGGGCCCAGCACGCTTCCACTGCGCGGGGCTTTTCTTTGTGATAAGGGACTTGCGCCGGGATTGACGCGTTTTTCTCTTGTCCATCTAGCAACTACTAATATGAGTGAAAGTGAAGAAAGCAACGTGCCAGTAAATGAGATTGGGTTCGAGGCAGAAGTGCCAGTAAATGAGATTGGGCTCGAAGCAGAAGTGCCAGTAAATGAGATCGGGGTCGAGGTAGAGGTGCGAGTGAACGACGGCGAGACGTCGGCCAACGACAGCGAGGTGGCCCCACCTGGGTTAGAAGGTGCGGCGGAAGGCGTGGAGGAGGCACGAGCTGTGTCACCGGAGACGAGGATACAAGGACAGGAGGGAAGAGGAAGGATCATGAAGGACGCAGCATGCCAAGGTATTAGTGAGTCCTGTATTGTAATTGTGTTAAGGGGGCAGTCATTTTTTGTGCTTAAAATTCGTTGCCTATTGGCTGGGCCTAGCCCTGGAAGAGGAGGTGAGCGGGCGCACGGACGGATTGGCGGCGCTGTCCGTGGTTGCTGTCGCGGGCGGCCGAGGCGCCGGGTTGGGGCTGGGGACGCCTGGTCACACCTGTGTGCCAGAACGCCGTCACCGCGGCGCAATCATGGCGGTCGGCTCGTTTCTTTCCTCTCTGTAGTCCCGTAGTGCGCGCGCATGTGTTGTGTTTACATATGTGTGTGCATGTACGAGCAGCTCATGCGCCATCTTTTCTTCCTTTAATTACATCCCGGCGTGCCGGACTGTATGTGTTCTACGGTTTACGTGTGCGTGGGGAAGGGGCGGCCCAACCTGCCTGCTCTTCGCGCGCAAAGTGGTAACGTGTGCAGTGTGCATGAACAACTGTGTCTCGTTGTTTACGCACGCTTGTACATTTCCAGTTGTATCCCTTCTTGGAAATAAACAGGTAAACTTACGTAATGACGACTTTATTTTAGATGAAGATGTGATCGACGCGTATATGCGACTTTTCCAACTCGGTGTGGATATTTGCGGAGAAGATCTCGTAAGAGATTTATCTGTGAGATTAGAAGACGGATTAATTCTATTCGCAAATAAGAAAGAATCGATCGCAGCCATCTCAAAGGGTAACTTTAAGCCCTCAGAGTTTGACAAAATATCGCGAACAATTAGAAACTCTGGCGGCGTTGTATCCCTGTTTGCAAAAAGGACTGAAAATTCGCAAGTCCCAAAATTTTTGGATGCGCTTGATTTCTCGCCCGGGTATTCAAAGAAAGCACTGTTTAAAACGACGGAACTGCAAAAGACTGAACTTCTGACTGATAAAAGGACGGACGATGAGAGTTTTGACGAAATGCATTTCGGAAATTATCGTGACAGAGTTCCAAAAGAGAAATCAACGAGTTCAACTATCTCGGGAAAGCCGAAAATAATAAAGAATGAAAACGTTAATTTTAAATACGACAGAGAAAAAGATAAACTGGTCACTCAAAGACAAGTTATCAATAACTACTCAAGACAGGCACTTGATAAAAATGAACTTTTAGTTAGAAGGAGTGCGGCCGCGGAAGAAAGGGACAGCCTGAGACGTCGGATTGGCTGGCTTGAAGAACGGCAAAGGGCGGAGCACCAGAGTGCTGTACAGACCACGACTGAGGCCGTTGCCCGTATAAGGGCCTTAGAAGAGGCAGTGGCAACAATGTCCAGGTTGTCCGAACGACTGGAACACTTTATGACAGCTCAAGAGGTAGGTCAATCAAATTTTGCAGTAGACGCGCTAAACTCTACTGCAATACCTTCACCAAATCAAAATCTCAATAAGTTATGGTCCGAGCACGTAAATCGTAAACACAAAATTGATTCACTCTCGGAAAGAACCCTAAATCGAGTACTGCATGACAGAACGACTGATCTTGATCGGAGTGAAAGGTTCCAACTCGAACTGTTAAACAAGGACTCACCGTCCCGTTATGATTATAAATTAACCCCTAAAACAAAAATAGAATTGTTTCTCGATAAATTATTTTCAGAATTAAAAATTAAAAAACTACTGTACGTCTTGGATGATACCGTTGAGTTTCCCACATTTCTGTCTGTCAAAGAATTAGATGATCACAAAGAAAGGGTACGACATGTTATAATCAATCACATTGATGACTTTTACCATCTAAAGACTGCTCATTATTCCGATCCCAAAGAACTGCTAAATAAATTGAAAGAAATCAAAAGAAACGAGTCAAACTTATCGTCAAATGAAATCAGACGAAAACTGTATACTTTTCGGTATTTCCCAAATAAAATGACAGGGTCTGATTTCGTTGATAAATTTGAAGAGCTTCTCAGAAGCTACGAAAATTTACAGGGAAAACAACCCTTGTCAGAAGAAGAAATACGTGACGCATTCTACAATGCCGTCGTGAATAACGTAGCGCAGATTGAAACCCTCGACGCTGTGATTGAAGATGCGCAAGGAAAAAGGATGACTTATGACCGTTTGAAATCTTTCTTTTTAAAGACAGAGTCGAGACGACAGAGGACCGGAGCTGCTGGGGGAACTGCGCCTGCAACAGCGCTACGGGTGCACCAGCCCAACTCAACCCACGATAACGAACGGTGTTATCGGTGCGATGACTACGGGCACCACTCCTATAACTGCCCGGTCGACGCAGGAATGAGAAAGTGCTACTCCTGCGGAAGGCTTCAACGGAACCTCATGGAGCATAAGAAAAATTGCAGGGGTGCCAAATCAGGTGAGAAGAAAAATTTAAATTGGGATTTCAAAAGACGGGAAAACAAAGACGGACAAGGATCTAAAAATTCGACAAATAAAAGGGGAAAAAGGGAGCATGACAGTGAAAATAACAACCAAAACAAAAGACAGAAAAGGGACAGTGATAAAACTAGTAAAAATGAAAGTAAAACAAAAAGACAGAGTGGAAACACAAATGACAAGAAAGGTAAGACTGTTTTTAAGCAAAGCGACATTGCCTCTTCGCTGTTTTCAAGTTCTGCAAATAAATTAAAGACCGACAACTACAATCTAGTTAAATTCATCGCTGACTCAGGAGCAACCGACCACTTGGTCAACTCTCGGCTAGTATTTAAGAGCTTAAATTGTGATAAAACAAGCAAAATTAAGTGCGCGAATAGTAATCCTCTGGCAGACTTGAAAACGGAGGGAGAAGGCACCATCGTCGGTAAAAATAATAACCATGATCTGACACTAAATAATGTGATCTGCTCTGAATCCTTGTCGGAAAACTTACTTTCTTTGAGAAAATTTGTGGATTCAGGCCTGGCCATATACCTCGATAATAACTAAATTGATATATTTGACCCGACTTCGAACGAGTCATTCATCACAGGAGTCTATCAACAGCCATACTGGCTTGTTGAATTAAATGTTCACAATAAAGATAAAAACAAATTTGACAGGAAATATGCATATCTAGTGACGAATGGCTCGGGTGAATCTCGGTATAATACACGAAGCAAAGCTATAACAAAAGACAGTGAACAAGACAGAGACTTAAGTAAAAATGTCGAGCAAGAGGAAGCTATTGGAAATCCGTTGGCACTACATCCCATAGGATCTTGCTTTGATAACTCAGTCAATGACCGTAAGCTTCTGAATCCTAATAAAATAAGCGTGTACAATACACCCATTAATGACAGCTATAGAACTCTTGAAAAAACAAGCCCCATCAACGAGGCCATCCTATGGCACGTGAGATTAGGGCATGCTTCCCTCGCTTACCTAAAGGCATTTCAGAAGAAATTTCCAAATTGCAAAGATCTAAAGAAAGTTATATTTGATGACAGTATAGCTAATTGTGATGTATGCTCCAAGGCAAAATTCAACAAACTTCCGGCTAAGACAGTTAGAGTGAGATCCACCGCTCCCCTCCAAATTATTCATTCGGATACCATGGGTCCCATAAGTCCAACTTCATACCCCAAACGCTACAAGTTTGTGTCAGTGTTTGTGGATGATTACTCAAGAATGGCCATGGCATATCCAATGAAAGCTAAAAGTGATACAGGGATTTGCCTGGAAAATTTTGTCCGGAGCGCCAGAAACATCTTGGGGTATGACGCCAAGTTCTGCTATCTTAGGTCTGACCAAGGTACGGAATTCACTGGTGGCCATACCCGAGAGGTCTTAAAGGAACTGGGGGCCGAACTGCAGCTAGCCAGTCCGGATACACCGGAGCACAACGGGACGGCAGAACGATTTAACCAAACAATCGCAAAGAAGACAAGAGTCTACATGTTCGACTCCGGTCTCCCAGAGAACATGTGGGACTTGGCTCTGAGTGCAGCAGTTTATGCTTACAACCGAACACCTCACAGGTCGAATGGAATGGAAATTCCGTTGGTAAAATTTGCGCTGCATAAGAATCTCAATATCGAACAACTGAAACGGTTTGGGTGCTTGGGATACATGAAGATTCAAAGAAATTCCGGCCCGAAGTTCAGTCCGTTAGCTCAACGAATTGTTCTAGTGGGATACACAATCACAGGATTTATCCTGATGAAACCTGAAGACGGAAAATTTTATGAAAGCAAAGATGTGAGATTCAATGAACGACTGGTATACAAAGACAGATACCTGAAAAACGATATAGTGAATTGGGAATTAGTTACAACGACAGTTGATAACGACTGCTGGCTCCTGAAGTTCGACGAAAAGACGGAAGAAAGCACAAAAACGAAGGGAGAAATCGTCAAACGAAAGAGAGGACGACCGCCGAAAACATCTGGTTCAGGAAATACGAAAGAGCTCTTACCAGCGAAACGACAGAAGCTAATATATGACACTAGTTTCACAGGACTGCAGGTGCCCCATGATTCAAATAATCAAATCAGATTTGGACAGGAAAATTTTAACGAAGAAGACTGCTCTGTGGATCAAAATCAGGATGAAGTATATCATGCATTGTTAGCAGAAATTTACAAAGATCCAACCAACTACCAAGATGCTCTGAAGAGCAAAAACAGCACAGAATGGCGGAAAGCAATAGAAGAGGAACTGAAGTCGATGAATGACAACTTTGTTTGGAAAATTGTAAATAAACCAATGAGTGATAGCAAAGGCAGAAAACCAAATATAATTGACTCCCGGTGGGTCCTGAAAAGGAAAGAAGACAACTCTGGAAACATAAAATATAGAGCCAGGTTAGTGATCCGTGGATTTAAAGACAGAAACCAATATGATCTGATGGAAACTTATGCTCCAGTCTCAAGACTAGCAGTGATTCGAGTCTTACTGGAAGTCATAAACAAATATAACTTGGAAACACGACAGCTTGATGTAAAGACTGCCTTCTTGAATGGTACATTGAATGATGATATATACATGGAAATACCTGATGGCGTTCCGTGTGCCCAAGAGTTGAGAAAAACCAAAGTGTGCAAGTTGGAAAGATCCCTGTACGGTCTTAAAATTAGTCCCAAACGCTGGTATGAGAGGTTTTCAGAGACTGCTACAAAAATAGGACTCCAGGAACACCCAAGTGAGCCCTGTCTTTTCATATGGAGATGTGAAAGCAAATTTCTATTTTTGATTTTGTATGTGGATGATATGCTGATGGCAAGCAACGATGTCGATAAACTTACAGAAGTGAGTGATAAGCTTAAAGCCGAATTCGAAATGACAGATCTAGGGGAAGCAAATAATTTCCTGGGAATACAAATCGACAGAGACAGAAGAAATCAAATCATTCGTTTAACACAGGACAAATATACGAACAAAATACTGCAGAGGTTTGGTTTCGACAATGCACGACAGTGCAGGACACCTATGGTGACGAGACAAGTCATAAATCAGCAACGAAGAGACAGAGAAGAATCTGGAAACGAAGAAGAGCAAAGTGTGAATAGGCCAGAAGATTTCCCATATCGAGAAGCAGTCGGCAGTTTGCTGTACTTAGCAAACACTGTTCGACCTGATATATCTTATGCAGTGAACGTATTAAGTAGACATCAGATCAATCCCACAGAAGAAGATAGACAAATGGTCAAGAGAGTTTTCCGTTATCTCAATGGAACTAGAAAGAAAGGACTGACTTTTAAAGGAAGCACAGAAATCATGACGGCTTATTCGGACGCAAGTTTCGCAGACTGCAAAGATTCGCATACGACGAGTGGATACGTCATAAAACTATTTGGCGACTCTGTATCTTGGAGAACGCATAAACAAACTTACGTCTCGTTGTCAACCTGCCAAGCTGAATATATAGCTATGAGTGAGGCATTTCAAGAACTCATGGCTCTAAGAAACACCTTAACAGCAGTGCTAAATATCTCACTCTATCCTATGACTGTGTGGTGTGACAATAAAGCAGCCGAAGCCAGCGCCAAGTCTTATGGAGGAACTAAACTCAGACACATGTCATCAGTGCGAGAACATTATGTGAAAGAATGTGCTAAATATGGGTTCATAGAAATCAAGTGGATTGCCTCTAAAGAACATATTGCCGACATTTTTACTAAAGCTTTACCGATTGAATTGCATGAGAAAATGACTGCAAAATTACTAAATGACTGTTAGAACTACATGACAGTGAATCTTGTTCAATCAAAAGAATCTAATCCTTATGGTTTGAATTCTGTTTTAGGTGACAACAATCAGTGAGCAGACTTCAAAGACCCGAAAAACAGCGAGATTAAGGCTGACCCATTAATACATTTTATTTATTACTTTTATATTACTTATTTCTTATAACCGTTCAGAGATAGGCGCTCCATTAAACTGAAGGGAGTGTTAGAATAAGAGTTTGTATAAAGCGCCATCTCTGCTATTATATATGTACTGTGCATACGCGAGCCCCGATGCTGCGGATCAGGCCAGTCCAGTTGATCGCTAGTCTCTAGCCAGTAAAGACTTAATAGTAACAACAGCTTGTAAAGACGGTATAACGACAGTTTATTCTAAATAATAATAATTCTGATTTCTCTACAAAGTGTTTAGTGCTTTTCCCTTCTTGTTATCCTTCCTGGCTTATTTCCCGAATCCTGAAGGCCTCGCGCAGTGGATTATAAACTCAATACTTATAAAGATCACGGCTGCTCTAATTGTTAAATTAATATCAACACTGTCATGTGTCTTTATTTTACCTTCAATCTTATTTAAAACTTTACTATCAAAAAATAATAATAAAAAATTCCCCCCCCCCTCATTCTCTTTCAAAGCTTTTCTTACCTCGACCCCCTCAGCCCTCCTTCGTCACTCCTCAACTTCTTCTTACGCCTGCTTGCTTCCCCCCCCCCCTCATACTCTTTCCACTTTTTTCTTAGTGATTCGAACATTTTCTTACAAAAAGCAACTTTCTCTAAATTATCTGCTTTTTCTACACAATCAATATTTTTAGGTGTCGATAAATTAAACAATTCACAAAACTTGTCCTCTATTGCAAGAATTCGGGTTATGTGCAAAAGAGTAAAATTTTTTTGATTAAAAATGAAATTTTCTGTAAAATGGGTTTCATGGTTGGTTCAAATATTTTCACAAAAATATTTTCTGAAAGTAAGAAAAATGCGAAAAATTGTCATAATTACAAAGGCAATATGATAGTAGTAGCTTCTTTGAATACATGGTCAATTTGAGTGTCATTATCCATCAATCCAATCGCTACAGCAGTATCTTTAAATGTTCTATGCATGATTCTAGTATAAGTTCTTTAATCTTCAAATGTCACACCTTTTACTTTCTTTAATATTAATTTTGAACAGAAACGTTCATTACCTTTTGCATAAACAATATTCAATCGTCCAATACCAGTGTTTAATGTAATTAATTAATATAATGTAATTTCCATAATAAATGAAAGTCTTCTAGGGAGTTAGCGTGCAGAGCGCTCAAGGGAAAAAGCGCACTGGTATATATATATATATATATATATATACACACACAAACACACACACATTTGTGTATATGTATAATTAAACCATATATCATTGGCTACATAACCAAAAACCTCTAAAGCATTGTATTAACCTTACCATAGAGCTTCCAAAGACTTTAGTACTACCACAAAATCAAGGGTCATTTTTAACGGCTCCAATTTAACAAAAAAAAGTCTCCTATGAAATTCCTGTTTGTGAGATAGTTCTAACTTGTTGCCAAACTTATTTGATCTTACCTTGAAATAAAGGAACTACCAAGGATTTGTAGCAGATGCCATGAAAATTTTTTGTCGAACTTTGGTTCAGGATCTAGATTAATTTTATAAATTTACAATTTAAAAGGATTCTCCAGACAAGCCTTTAAAATTTTTTATGGCGCAGTATGACTTAGGGCTAAGTTATCTCGCCCTTTTTGTCTAATAAAATGCTTAAAGAAATTAAAGATATAGAGATACAAAGTGATGGATAGCCACTTAATAACGAAATTGTTCATCGGGTAGTATATAATACACGCATGATTTCTTGTCTGGCGATATTTCTCAGGGTAAATCGAGGTTAAAGGTTGACTAATTAAATAAAATAACTAAGTTAAGCTGTATTTCTTTGAGCAAATGGATGAGAAACAAACCTGATCTTCTTAAAATAATTTCTAAGTTTTTAAGAGTTAAGGTTCTGGTTGATTTCTCCGACAAGGAAAATTTTATTTCTGGCGTAGAATTGATTTAAGATATTAGTAATGATAATTTTGATTTCAAGGTTAGTTTAGGATCCTGTCCATATCGATGCGCTCAAAGAACAGTTTTATCGAAAGTAGCAAAACTGTTTAACACTTGAAGCTTGTAGTGATATACATTAATTAAGTGTCAAATTGTGAATCAAGAAAAACGGATTCTTATTTTAAATGGTAAATTCCCTTAGTTCTTACAAAGAGTTGGTTAAGTGGCTACTTGAAGTTTTTTCTTTCAAGAATGCCAAGTTGCTTCGTTTAAATTAATGAACAACAACGTCTAATAGTTGTATTGCCATATTTCTATTTTTATTAAAAAAAAAAATAGCGTTTTAGCAGTTTTGACAACGTGAAATCCCAGCCTTCACCAGGTACAAAAAGCTATGAGTAGGAAAATTATTTTTTTATGTTCATATTCTAATAACATACAACAAACAAAAATTGGGTTAATCACATAACAAACCTCTGACTCTTAAAAAAAAAAATGGTAAATCGTAATGTAGTCAGAGTTACATGTTTAGCTGCTTTAATACTTCCATATACAAATTTCATCGTACACGTACGCAATATAATCAAATGAGAATCGCAAGCCATTCCTAGTGAGACTTATTTGATTGTATTGCATACGTGTACGATGACATTTGCGTATGGAAGTATAAAAGTAGCTAAACATGAAATTCTGACTACATTACGATTTTACTTAATTGATCAACCTTTGACCTCGATTCATCCTGAGAAAAACCACCAGACAAGAAATCATACATACATACTATACTACCCGATTAAGAATGTCACTACTAAGTGGCTATCCATCATTTTGTATCTCTATATCTTTAATTTCTTTAAGAATTTTATTACACAAAAAGGGCGAATAACTTAGCCCTAAGTCATACTGCGCAATAAAAAATCTGAAAGGCTTGTCTGAAGAATCCTTTCAAATTGTAAATTTATAAAATTAATCTAGATCCTGATCCAAAGTTTGGAAAAAAATGTTTATGGCATTAGCCACAAATACTTGGTAGTTTCTTTATTTCAAGGTAAGATCAAATAAGTTTGGCAACAAGTTAGTACCAGCTTACAAACAGGAATTTTATAGGAGACTCTTTTTTGTTGAATTGGAGCTGTTAAAGACGACCCTTGATATTGTGGTAGTAATAGAATCTTTGGAAGCTCTATGGTCAGGTTGGTAGTATGCTTCAGAGGTTTCTGGTTAAGTAGTTAATCATACATGGTTTAATTATTATGTATACACATATTTTTCTTAATAAAATTTCTATAAATATCACGTAGCCTCGTTTTCGTTTGAAAACGTGACTCTATCCTAAAAAATATTCCCTAAGCTACTTTATACGTCTGCATCTACAAGCAAATTAATTTTATTAATATCATTTTTTGAATCTCTGGAGTAGCCGATTGAACATTGTGCACACACTATAAATAAGAAACTGTGCAGATATTAGGGGGATAGTACGGTGAATCTTTTTAAACCACGAGTGTAATAGTAAAACATTAAGAGTCAAAATGTATTTTTACACTAAATTCTACCAATATTTTATCAGCTGTTAATACTTCATCTCCTTTTCCCCTGAATAAAATAATAACCTTTTCATAATTATGATCCGATAAATTAAAAAGAGATTAAGAGATCAAAGTAGTTTGAGAACAAAGATCTACTAGAGCTTTTACCAGTATTTTAGTCTTCACAGATACGTATACTCTAGCAGTAGCTATAAATACAGGTTACAATTTCGTGTCATACTGCGTATTTTAAGTTAGTTTTTTCAGCATTAGTTATTCGATTACAAAAATTTAAAATACCTAAACTTTCCTCTTGAGATTTATCTTAGCTAGGAGAGTTCTTGTTTGATGATGTTTATCGTTGCATTTCAAGCAACAAAAACTAGATTTGAAGTCTTTGACATAATTCTGCCCTAAACAGTTTTTACAGATGTGTCTCTTTTTATCACAACACCTTTTTTTTGTTTCATATTCAAACTCTTGAACGCATCATAATTTATCATTTTATGCTCAGCCTGAAAAGAGGGGTAAAAAATTTTATTTGTTAGTTCTGTAGTCTGATGCAAGAACAAAGTTGATTTGGACTTCATCGATTTACCAACTGTGTTAGTGCGGTTGGTAGTAACTCGTATAAAAATTTAACATATAGTTTTCAAAGTCACTAACATTCATACTTCTTAATATAGAAGTGGTCCTCTTCTTTAGAAGTTATATTAGTTTTAAGATACTCAGCATTTTTATCTGAATCATCAAAGGCTGAAAATCCGAAGTGCTTGGTCTTGATTTGCTAATATACCTTGTTAAACTGAGCTGACCTATCTTTGGCTCAACTGCTACTTATTTTTACTTGACCTGTCTTTTTAAAATTGTAAGCCCCATTTTTCAAATTAATTAGGAATGCTAGTTGTTCTGTTTTGTCTATAAGTACCTCTGCTTCTGCTATTGCCTCTGTATTACCCTCTCCCTCTCTGCGTGTTTCCGACTTGAGCACCTTGTTGATAGTGAGATTGAATTTGATGACATGCTCTTGCCATACGTCCACAATTTTCACATTTATAACAGTCTTTTTATTTTTGTATGGAATGTACTAGATTCAATTTTACTTTTATTGTTAACACTTTTCTTTGCAAGATATTTTTCCTCTTCTTTTTCTTAAATATTTTGTGTTGTGTTTGTATGTACTCAATTTTTCTTGTTCACTTGCCATTTACTTATTTCAGCTTTTGTACGTAATTTTCACTACTGGATTAACATTTATATCATCAGTGATCGCTTGCTTGCATGTAGTTCTTTAGTTCTTCTGTTACGTTTATGTTTTCTTGTGTTTAATTGACACTTTTGTCTTGATCTTGTCCTTGTTTAATTTTCACAGACTACTGAAGCATTGCGTGAAAAATTTAAAAAATAAGGAACTTATATATCTTATACTCTGCTACCGTATTAAAAAGGTGTCAGCACAGCCACCCGAAGATCTTGAGGAGCCATATCAACGCTACAACTTACGTCCACAAAAAGAAAGTGAAGTGTAGTGAAAATAGATGTATAGCGAAAAGACACTAAAAAAAGCAGTATGAGTGTAACTATGCATGAAACCGTGGACTTTTGTAAATCGAGAATGGATGAATGAACGATCGCGAACATTTACATCCGGGGTGTGCTGCTGTTCCATCACCGCTCCTACTGCCACATCTGACGCATCAGCATGAAGAGCCAGGGCTGCACCCGGCTGAAGGAAACATGCGCGCTGCCTTGGTGATGTCGCTCTTGCAGCAAAGAAATGGTGTCCAAGTAATGGTGGCCTTCTTGGGCAGACCCTTTAAAAGGTCATGCAGCGGCGCCTGGGCTTTCGCTGCATCGGAGACGCAGCGTCGATAATAGTTTAGCATGCCAAGCAGGCGTCACAGCTCTGTGGTGGTGGAAGGTTTTGCATAAGCTTTGATGGCCTCGATTTTAGCGGCCGGCGGCTGGAACCCGTCGTTGGATACCAAGTAACCCAGATAAATTACCTCCGCACGACCAAAACAACACTTGCCTCCGTTCAGTCGTAGATTGCAGACGCGCAGTACTCCAAACAGCTCCCAAAGATGCTTATGATGTTCACAGTGGTTCCAAGAGGTCACGATTGTATTTTCGACGTAGGCTCGGAACGGAAGCTTGCGCAGGATGAAATCCATCGTACGTTGCATGGACTGGGCGGCGTTACGCAGGCCCAATGGTGTTCCCAGGAACTCGTACAGCCCGAACGGTATTGTCATGGCTGTTTTTTCAATGTCTTCTTCTACCATAGGCATCTGGAAAAATGCCTTCCTTAAGTCCAGCGTTGAGAAGACATTGCCCTGGCTTTCTTGGAGTAGATCCTGGATATTGGGTAAGGGGTACCAGTCGGGCGTTGTACACGCATTCAGCTGCCGATAATTTCCCGTAACCCATTACGGACCGTCTTTGTTCTTCACCATGTGTAGAGGGCTTGACCACTGGCTTGATGGCGGGCGTATTATACATTTCTCCAGTAGGCTGTCGAATGTTTTTCTAGCTGCTGCCAGTTTTTCTCCAACAAGCCTGCGTGGACGCTCGAACACAGGTGGGCCAGTTGTAGCTATTATGTGCCTAATTGGGAGGTTTGGCGTCTAAATCGGCTTTGTGTTGGGTCTCAAAATGTCTGCGAATTCCTGCAGGAGGGCTGCATGTTGATGAGCGTAGGCCCTGTTCTGCGTGTGTGACAGAGAGAGTACCGTCAAAACAGTGTGTAGTATTGCCGATCCAAGCATACCCCTCGAGGACAACCCGGTGAGTGGGTCAATCAGGCAGCAATTTTCGAGTTCCACTAAGAATTCATGCTTTGCCAGGAAATCCGCGCCCAAAATCGCATGGAGGACGTCAGCCAGGATAACCTCGCAATCCAGATCGCGTCTCAAGCCTAGGTTCAACATTAGACGTTTGCTACTGTACGTGTGGATTGGTGAGGCATTTGCTGCGTAGAGAGTTATCTGCTGCTCCTTTAGGCCCTCAGTGGACCGTTGAGGAGGCATGAGAAAAACGACTGAAGTAGTGTCGACGAGGAAACATACATCATTGCGTCGATCGCAAAGATGCAGACGGACTTCTCCTTTGCCGTCTACCCCTGCCGCCTGCAGATGGGGTGGCGTTAGTTTCCCTGCTTGTTCTGCGAGTCTTTCTGGAAGTCGCAGGGCTGGAGGCAATCACGCGGGTCTGAACCAAATTTTTAGTGGTATCAGCATGTGCTAAATTTATTTTGCGATGCCTGACTGCGGTTTCTGAAGACTGACCTGGCACGTGAACGAGATCGTTGAGAGCGCTAGTTGAAGCGGCCAGTCCAACTACCACCATCTCCGCCATTGTTGAACCTGTTTCAAGCCATCTGGAGGATCGTTGCTTCTAGGGATTCCCGGCGTTGCACCAGTGGGTCCTCCAGGGTGCGTCTGTGCTGCGTTGCCAAAACTATCAGTGTATTGGAACAAACGATGGTGTTTGTAGCTTCCAGGAGCTTCTCTGTTTTCGAAGGTTTGAAAATTTGCAGGATATTCTGGGCATTCTGCGGGAGTAAAGACTTCCATTTGACCTTTAACGTATCTTCATCGATCTTAGAACTGGTAAGGTCCTTCATCTTTCTCCACATCTGTGAGGGTTTCTTATTTCCAAGCTCAAGATCCGTCAAAAGGCTATGAAACTTTTGCTCTTCTGTTGCCGTAATTTACTTGAGTATTGCTTCTTTGAGCGATTTGTATTTATCGGATGCCGGAGGAGTCGCCAAAATGTCCACAGCATCCTTAATAGTCGCGTTGTCCAACGCTGCGAGTACCTGGTAGAATTGTGTGGCGTCATTAGTGATATTATTCGTGACGAAAATGGCTTCCACTTGGATAAACCAGAGGTTAGGGTGCTCGCGCCAAAATGGTGGCATTTGATTTCGCGCGCTCATACTAGCAATGGCATCCTGCCATGCGTCTTTGTTTGGAGACTCAAGCGGCGAGAGATCACCTGGGCTGCTCGGTGTTGACGATGGTAATGGCGGGGATGGGAGTGGCTCACCGCCGTCCACCATTATGCTCTCGCTCCGCGCCTCGCCAGGAAAATCGCAGGGCTCCAGAGGCACAGCTTGCGTCAAAAATTCCCTCAGCGGCTTATCCTCGCCGATAGGGACCAGGTTGAGCGAAAAATCGTGTAGGATCGGGGAGAGAGGGCTGTCGTTGTCGTGAACCGTGATGTTGGCTGGGATTCCGCCGTGCAGAAATGAAGCCTCGAATACCTTTTTCCTGGTGTTTGGCTCTTGAACACTCGGCTTCACCTGCTGATTCTTCCTCCAGCCCCTGGATTAGCTACGGGTCTCCGTGTTTTACCCCCTTGGCACCGATGATCACGCACAAAGACTCTCGCACCACATTATCACTCGCGGGAGAGAAAGCGAGAGAAAAAAAACTTGTGCTTATGAAAATGAAACGAATATCCATTGTCTCTTGAACTTCACCTCTCGCTACTCACATGCACACGTGTTGACACGAGATTTTTTTTTGTCTTTGAAGATGGCCGTTTTCTTACACAACACAGTTCTTTGGCACTCGGGGTCACCACTTATTAATTCTGTGTGCAGCACTTTGTGTGAGAGTATGAGGGCTTAAATGAAAGAACACTGATATGAATAAATCTGGTATAATAACTTGAAGTGTACAACAATTGATTCTTGATACGTATAATAATCACTCATAAGCACTGATGAAGGATACTAAAAATAAAAGTCAGTTTGATAATGTTTTCGTTGAAGTCTCTCATTTTTTGAACTTCACGGTTGCCCGAGCCGTTGGACCTACTACTGCTCCGCCGTTGGAGGAAGTGAGACGGAACCTTTGTCGTCTTCCCAGAAGAGCTCTCTTGGCGCCAACTTATGCTTACGCTGACGGCGTATTAAAGGTGGACCTGGTTTCGTCGCCACATATACACATACAAAGGAAATTACATCTCATCACACAAACAGTTTTACATTTCATTTAGTAAGATTTGTTTTAATACATAATGTTGTAAATACACAATATTGTAATAACTCCTCTGAGTAACTTTTTTGCTTTATCAGAACTATTTTCAGACACATTACAATAGATCATAATCTGCTATGGTCACTAAAAAATCGTAATAAATGACCTTGACATCTTGCTCAGTATACACACCTAGATCCATTTTATGTGTTATACGAAATTTTTTTACATAAAAAAAACCGCACGGACTCTATAAGCATTATTAAAATATTCAAGGCTTAATATACTTTCATAAATTCATCATTGAATTACACAAAGTTCGGGTTCAAAGTGATGGTGAAACAAGATTTCACTACGTCATTAAGTTTTTGAAAAGTATTAACAAGCAGTTTGTCCGTTACTTTTTTCAAAAGTAGGACTGCCAGGTATTATTTCTCAGTTAAAATAAAACTGTTCTTCCCATTTACTAAGTTTTTTGAAAACACTGTAAGTACATGCCAAAATAGCATATTGATGATACCAATCATTAAATGTATAAGTACGGCAAAGGAACCGTATCCTACCTTTATATCTAACTCTCACCATAATTACACCACATTTGTATAATTTTCTTCAACACTTGGAGCTAAACCTTGAATGTTGTATTTTTTGGCCACAATGCCCTCTTTGTACTATTATAGAGTAGATTTATTGAAATTTTTATTCAAATCATTATCTCTAGTAGACTGTATACTTGAACAAACTTCCAAAAAGCCACATTTAAAGTCAATGCCAAATTTTAAATGATTTAACTTAGTATTGTGTGACTCAGGAGTGTGTTCGATCTATATTTTTAAATTAGTATATCAATGCTCTGGATATACTAGAAATATCGACGATCCAGACCAAGACCATAATCTTTTTGGTACTGGATAAAAACTATGCCTTTTTGACGTCTCAAGCAAAGACTTTGCCCTTTTTTCTAGTCTGGGCACGAACTATGCTATTTCTTAGCTTCAGATGAAGACTATGCCTTTTGTCGAGCCTGCACAGATTTTTTTGATTTTGCGAACGGATTCTACAACAAAAATACTTTATTTGTTTTTTTTTTTTTTTTTCATAACAGAGAATATACGATAAGGTTTCCGACATAAACCGCCGCTTTTTTAAAACTATCGCACATGTTTTATCTTCATTACGCGTTACCACTTAAAGTATGTTAGACTTTCTAATCATCGTATTTTTAATTTTTATTGTATTGTCTAATTCCGTTATTTTTATTCTATTGTTCAACCATAATTACAATAGAATCTAAGTTTATTTTTAATGAATTTTCGTAACTTAATTTAGTACCCTTAACTTTGCATACATCATGATATCCCGCACTAGGTGTACGCACGCGGTACACATAAAATTTAGGACCTCCTGAAACAAAGGTCTCAATGTACACGATCCATACATCTCTAATTAATCTATTTACTGTACTAATAACGAGCCGGTAGGTTTTTAATATTCACTGACATTTCCATTATATTATTTTTTGTAAATATTAATAAATGTGTATCATAGTACAAAACTCTTCTATCAAATTTTTCCAAGTACGAGTACAGTTTTAAACGTGCTTAAGCTATCGTACATGAAGTTACAGCAACGTTTGTACACGGGAAAAAAGCACTACTTCCTCCTTATATCACCGCGTTACATACATACCACTATAACTCGCTGGTACACAATTTTCTACATACTTTTCACCATCGCATAATGTCTGCAATAACTCTTTATAATTAAAAACTATACTAGTTTGAGGTAAATTTACCCGTTGACCGAATTTTCCGATTTTTTAAAATATTGCTGATATATAAGTTGATACCTCCTTTATGGTCATAATTATTTATGTATTTTAATTAATCTTCTTTCATCGTAACCGTACTGGGCCAGCCACTTGCTTAATTTTTAAGAAAGTGTTAATATACTCTGTAAATAAACCACCATTTTGAGAAATAGGATTGTAGTGAGCAACTTGTTCAAATATTTAATTCTTTCATTATCGTTAACTGTATAATGTGTAACAATATTTCCCATACAACTGCTATAAAAAGCATCTTGAGGGTTAGAAGTACAGATTTCTGCGATTGGGTGATTTTTTGAATAGTCCAAATACTCGTTATTATTTTTTTATAAATTGGTCAAAATCGTGCTCCCACATCTCAATCATTTCGTAGCCGTACTCTTTTATTGTAAAACTTGTTTTCATCGTATTTTCGTATAGTTCCGTGAAAGTTTCGTTATTATTAAATTTTTGATATCAATTGTTAGAAAAACAACGAATACAACCACGACAATAACACCCATGAAACTGAAACACGGCTACTTTCGAATTAATTGTTTCTATTTGAGGTATTAAATAGCCATAAACGAAAGGACCTTCTATTAAAAGATGTTCTCACGATCTACCCACATGGATGATCTCTACATTCCTTAGTTTCCTAAAAAACTAAGAAAAACAGCAACTATAGAAACACACTGTTACAGAACCTTAACAAGTTTAAGTAAAACGCAAAAATACACGAACTAAGAAAAAACGGTGAAGCTAGAAAAAACTGATGCAACGCAACAGTGGAAACAAACTGTTACAGAAGTTACACAAGGTTAAGAAAATGCAAAAAATACACTGTTTGAAACTTTCAAGTAAATTGAAAACGAAAAAGACTTCGAACGAGATGTAACACGTAAAGTTATTGTAGCGTATCAGCAAGAAAATATGATTTGGCTAAAAGTGTTGGATAAGGACTGATCTTTTACGTTTTTTCTATTTTCCTTACTTACTTTTATACTTCTTCCTTTTTAAATAAAAAAAAAAACACTTTGTATCGCGTAATAGCGGTCAACATCCAGCAGATTTTAGTAATCTTACGGAAAATCAAAAAAACAATAAAAGTGGTAAAATATCCGCGGCAAAGGTATTACTGCATTCATGTCACTCAACAAGATGGCTACGAAATAAATCGTCGTAGGGCCTTATTAAAATGTAAATCGTTAGTGTTTCAAGCCTTTATTGCAGCTTTCCCAATGTCAGTTTACAGGAGGTGTAATTATAAACGCAAAATGCTTCTATAAATGATTACTTTAATGTTAAAAACATAAGTCAAATGAAACGCATACATGTGGGTAATATTGTCATGCAACACTGCACTTTTATAGGACTCACTCAAGCTGTCATATATGTGGATGAAAGACTACACCATATCGAATGTGCAGCAGTGCTAGTTAATAAATGCACGAAATTTACAGTGAATGAGTTAACTGTTTTATTAGAAAGTATAACTCTAGTAAATAAAACCTGTGTATCAAATTTAAAACAGCTGATTAAAGAACATTACTTAACTCTACGGAAAAATATGTTAAAGAAAATCTTTATTCTGCAATTGATAATTTTTTTAAGAGCATAATTTTGACGTGGTATTTTTAGAATTAACTACGTACTGCTAAAAAATACTTTCAAATAACATACATTTTAAATTGAATAGAATAAACAATATTGTAGGATATTAAAACATTTTGTTGGACGTTTCGTTTTAAAATATTGTTTGTTTTACGGTATAGTTTTGCAAACTATTTTCAAAATTTTTACATCAACTCTAAGACTTACGAATATTGTTGGGTATTGTGAGTATTACGACTCCTTAATTTTCACCTACGTTTGTAGCTTCATAGTTAATTCACCTTTATAACCCTAGAGCCTTATAAGTAATGAACTATTTCTTAAAATGTGGACGCATTCAAAAATTAAATTTCATTTTCTTGAACACTGCTTCCTCGACTTGCTACGATACTTATTCTATGCATTTATATTTTACAAAACTTTTAATCAGAATAATGAAATTTTCTAATCGTTAAATAGACAGATATAACATACACAAAAACGTAGAGAAGTTTAATAATTTTATAAATAATAAAATTGAGTTTCAGGAAGTGTTTTTAAGCAATTTTCTTGATGTTATGTGGAATTGCGACCAACAGTGTAACAACCTCGCTACCGTTTACGAACTGTATCTTAAACAAGGACAATTAAAGGGAAAAATGTGTGCAGAGTACCACCTTTGTAATATTGCCGAGAATACAGAACGATTTACGCCAAGACAGAAAGGTATTCTAGCCTTTTTTAAACTCCTGTTGCGCAAACAGTTTTCATATGTGTTCAGATTATCAACCGATGTTGGACATACAGTTTGGCAGGCTACTTTGAAGTTTCGAAGCTGCCACTTTTATCTCCATAACGGAAATATACTGGAAAAAGATTGTGAACCAAATGTTACTCAAGAGTTTTCACCGCAGATGATGTACTTGTTAGGTTTTCTAAGAATGTGCTTAAAATGTGACTTTTTTTTAGTGAAATAAGTAAGCTAAGAAGTAGATATAGAATAGCACATTTTTAAAACTTATATGCACCATTATGAATTTTTTTCATTTTTCTTATGCAAAAACTATTCGCAATTTTTAAATTTCAATGCGTTCATATGTAAGCTTATACTGTGTGTTTTTTGTAAACTATATGAATTGAATGAATTTCAAATAGTTTTTATTGAAAAAACCTAGCTCATCATCCACTCCTGTTAGCTTTATAATAATAATTAAAAAAAAAAATTTTTTTTTTTCTTAAATGGTTACCAGCTAAGCAACCTCAGTAACTACATTTAAATTAAACAGAACACCTTGCGCTTTATTCTGCACACCGCTTGTTGTGTTATTGGCTCAGTAAGTCATGTGACGGAAGCAAAAAAAAAATATTGTTACCGACCAAGCAATGTTGACAACTATGCTTAAATGACGCGTAAAACTTACAAAAAAAGTAGATAACACTACCCAACTGTTACACGCCGATTCGAATGAAACTAGGCACATTGTGCAGAACCCGAAAAAATATTAAACACGTGTTTTTTTTCCTCCCCTAATTGCTTTCTAAGTGATGGGAACTACCCCTACAGTTTACCCTTAACAACGGTTTTTTCGTGATAATTCGATCCCTAATGAATATTTTGACTTAAAACAAAATTGCAAATTTTTAGAAAAATATAAATTAATAATCCAGATATTTTTCTCACCGTAGGGGTTGCATCCCCTATTTTTTAAGGGTTGAAATTGTTAAATTTCGATCATTATGTTGAAAAAAATCTAAAAATTACTTAAAAATTGATGAAAATTTTTTTTATCACTTTTCTCACAAAAAATAAGGTGTAGACTTTTAATGTATCTCTTATATTAACCTTCTAATATGGTTAACCACTCCTAAAAACGGTTTTTACCTTGTAACACGATTGATAATTAATATTTTGATCCCAAATAATTGTAAATTTTTAGAAATATAATAACTAACATATCAGATATTTTTCTAATTGCAGGGGTTGCATCCCCTATTTTTGAGGGTTGAAATCGTTAAATTTTGATCATTAGGATGAAAAAAATCTAAAAATCACTTAAAAATGATAAAAAAATTTTTTTTCTATTTTCTTACAAAAATAAAGTACAGACATTTTAATTTATCTTTCATATTACCCTCCTAACATTGTTAACCACCCCTGAATAAGTTTTTTTTTTCCCATTACAAAAATAGCATAAAAATTTATCAACATATATTTTCATGCATAATAACTAACAAAATATCGTTGAATTGAATTATGTATTCAATTATCTATCTATCAGTAATTTTGCCATGCATGGCGACTACAAGAGAAAAAATCGCATACGTTTACGCAGCTGTAATATACTGATAGTGTAAGTACAGCTAACAGCTTTTGCGGCAACTGTATGAAACAGAAGTAAAAAAATTCAATTAAATCCAAAACGTATAATTGCTTTTCATGAATCATAACTTTTTTAGCAATAACCTACATTTAGCCAAACCTACGAACAACGACGTGGACATAGCAGGTTTCTGTTCCCTTTGGGGTGCTTTATATTATCGTGAGTGTCTTGCCTCTCACGTTTGGGGTGCTTTATTATCGTGAGTGTCTTGCCTCTCACGTTTGGGGTGCTTTATTATCGTGAGCATAGAGGTATAAGAATAGAGGGGAAAAGCGCTATACTAGCCCATTAGCGGCAGCGACAGCATAACTAAGTGTAACGGGGCATCTGTCCTTGTTGCCAAAGCCACGTTATTGGCTACTTCTTCGTCCTGAATCCTACAGTTGATTCAATCTCATGTATGACTCGACCAATAACATAACTGCCAGACAAAGACAGATGCCCCGTTACGTAGCGAATTCTGCTGTCGCATTTCACGCCCCCTTTTCTCCTCTATTCTTATACCTCTATGATCGTGAGTCCCCTTGCCTCTCACTAGACCAAAAACATCATTTTGATTGACACAACTTTCAGTTAAAGTAACTTTCACAGAAATGAGGTATAATTTGTGAATCGGTTGCAAAGAAATGATTCATACAAACATTTTCCGTACACCAAGCACACTTGATTACTGCTAATTCAGAACAGAATTTACATTGCGCATCTGCATTTTGAAAGCAATATTGGACGGGTGTATGGCACTTTTCTGGTTTTTCTTTTATGTAGCAACTTTTCTACCATGCATATCTAAATAAATTAACGAATCGTGGTGACGAAAATTGGTTGTGTGTCAGTGATTGCAATTTCAAAATATTATTACGCAAATGTAAATTCATGTCAAAATTATACAATAAAACAATATCTGAAAAACTCTTGATGAAATTTTTCCACGGTCGAAATCCATAGACGTCAAGAGGCTGTATTTCTGTTGTACCAGCAGGTATTGTTTGAATCTTTACAGTTTTATTTCCTCTATCCGCGTTTTCAAAAACTTTTTCAGTTTGTCCTGACGAAGAGTCTAACAAAAGTAAAGAGTCGGTTCCAGTTACAGGTAAAAAATTTTTTTCAAACCATTGTACAGCAATATTTGACGTCAATTTTCCAGATTTAGTAGCATGTACACAAATATTTTTGGCTTTATAAATCGTTTTTTGAACTAAGGGTCCAAATTTACCATCAGATTCCTGCAATACTATTAGAAGGGGAGAATGAAGCTTTCCGTCTGCTGAAACGATTGGTTATATTGTATAGCTGTGGGTCAATGAATTTAAAGATTGGACAAGGTACTCCACCTTTAATGTACCCTTCACTGACAATGTACAACCAGCGTGAGCTTCTCAATTAAATCCCGATTGGTCCGAATTGTATACATTTCTTTCCCCTTTCACTATAATAATTTCGCGTATTTTTTCTACGAATTTATCAGCCTTTTGCAATAATTTAGCTGCATTTGATAATTGTACAGAAGTCACAAATTTATTTATCTTTCTAGAAACTATACTGTGCTTCGTTTTAAAATTATGAATCCGTTTTGGTGAGGCCTTAAATAATTTCGCAGGTAGTTGAACGTTTTCCCTTGCAATTTAGGCCCACCTTTTTAAATTCTGGTCATGTATCGGGAGACATTTTTCAGAAGCTTTATAAAATTCTTGCAAAACATATTTTGAAATTGTCAATAATTTTTCTGGTCTCGATCCGCCTTCCTCAATTTAATCCATCCATCTGTATAATGTTTGTCGATTTTTTACTTTTGGGAATGTATGTTGCATGGATTGAAAACTTTTTCTTTTTCTTTTGCCTGAGCACCAAAAATTAACTACTTTTTGCTTGGATTCAAAATCTACAGTATCCATTGGCACTGAACATTCTTCAACTTTCATGCAACCATTAAATTCTTCGTCAATATCTTCGTCAATTGCTACTGCTTCAATCGACACGTTTTCTTCATTAAAAGCTAAAGTTTCATATGTTTCAAAGAATAATTTACAATCAGTCGTTGACTTTATCAGATTTTCCAGATTTGAAGCAAATGCTCTCTCTTTATCGCTGACTCTGACGAACTCTTCTGATCTTCTCAGATATATAAAAATATGTAGCTGGCATTAACGTCTGATCACCCACGCAAAAATGGGCTAGTCAATGATCACCAGCAACATTGTGGCAACGCATCTACTCCTGAAAATCGAAATTTCCTTTATATAATTTTAAAACCTTATTTTGACTGCAGGTTTTCGATTCCTAAACATGCCACCTAATGGTTAAGAGTATTCCTACTTGTGTAGCACGTTGATCAAAATAACGTATCGCCAAATGGTTAGTGTTGATTCAACAATCTGTTATGGGTGGGTTCAATTCCCACCTATTTCAATAATGTTTTTCCAAAAATTTCAAACTTAGCAGTTTTTTTTCAATTAGTTTTTTTCTTCTATTTAAAGTCAATAGTATTTTTTTTTAAAACGATAATTTTTTTTATTCTATGCACAAAAAAATCAAGTTCTTGAAATTGGAAAACTTTTATCATTTTTATACGCTTTTTTTAATATTGCTTTGGTGACATATAAAAAAAATTAATCATAATTTGTTTTATTGAACGAGCATATCATCGTATTTTTTAGGTTAGTTGTACTAAACACATTTATTTTTAATTAAACTTCAATTGTACTGAAATTTATGTACTACAAAAAAGTTTTAAAAAATGTTTTACTTATTTAAGAATTGAAAAATTTTTACAGTTAATTTGCCTACGGAGTACAATAATAAAAGATTGCAAAATATTACGATTTAAAACTTTAATGAGATGTTTTTTTTTTACGCATGAAGTATTATAAAGGTTACCCTCATTTGTATGAACACATAGAGTGTTTGAGATTTTCCTTGTATTTTAAATAGGAAAAACGTTGGTCGACAGTTTTTCTGTATTTTTTAGTGTAATTAGGTTCATAACCAATATTTTTTCTGTGTTTTATGTGAAAAAAAAAAACAAATAATAATCTGTTACACATTAAACAATTTTTTTTGCTAAAACTGGTTAATTCTTCACTTTAGCCTGCACTGTTTGAATACGAAATAACATTCATATTTAGGATACTTACATTTAATGTATTTTTTGGAAGTAGAAGAACGATGACAATTTTAGTTTGTATTTAAAATACATCATCTATAAAATAATAGGAGATAAAAGTAATAAAAGATCGAACATCGGTTATTCTTTTGTGAAATAAATGGAAAAATTTATGACATAGTTAGCAAAATCAGTTATTTTAAGGAATCTCTTGTAACTAATGATACGATTTATTAAGGCATCTAAAACCTACCTTATTTTCCAGATTTTTTTGAATAGAACAGGAATACATTGTGGTTTTAATATTGAAAAATTTTTACTTTATTTTAACGCGCTTAGGATGATCGATTTAAATTTATAAAATGTTTGGATGAAGAGTATTTCACTAAACACGATTCTGATATAAACTCACAATAACCTAATATTATTTTGGAATTATAGCTATTAACACATTATCAGATTTTTTCATCACGTGTTGTTTATAAGTTTAAATATGCATAGTGAAAAAGTGAGAGGCAAAGACTCAAGATAATCAAGCTCTTCAAAGTTAATAGAGCGTAATAAATCCCTGTCATTGTTCCTGATATGAACTGCATGTATGTTATTGCAAAAAACCGCTGTCATATATGTTATTATTGAACCCACCCTTAACAGATTGTTGAATCAACACTAACCATTTGGCGATACGTTATTTTGATCAACGTGCTACACAAGTAGGAATACTCTTAACCATTAGGTGGCATGTTTAGGAATCACAAGGAGTTACAAGAGATTCCTTAAAATAACTGATTTTGCTAACTATGTCATAAATTTTTCCATTTATTTCACAAAAGAATAACCGATGTTCGATCTTTTATTACTTTTATCTCCTATTATTTTATAGATGATGTATTTTAAATACAAACTAAAATTGTCATCGTTCTTCTACTTCCAAAAAATACATTAAATGTAAGTATCCTAAATATGAATGTTATTTCGTATTCAAACAGTGCAGGCTAAAGTGAAGAATTAATCAGTTTTAGCAAAAAAAATTGTTTAATGTGTAACAGATTATTATTTGTTTTTTTTTTTCACATAAAACACAGAAAAAATATTGGTTATGAACCTAATTACACTAAAAAATACAGAAAAACTGTCGACCAACGTTTTTCCTATTTAAAATACAAGGAAAATCTCAAACACTCTATGTGTTCATACAAATGAGGGTAACCTTTATAATACTTCATGCGTAAAAAAAAAACATCTCATTAAAGTTTTAAATCGTAATATTTTGCAATCTTTTATTATTGTACTCCGTAGGCAAATTAACTGTAAAAATTTTTCAATTCTTAAATAAGTAAAACATTTTTTAAAACTTTTTTGTAGTACATAAATTTCAGTACAATTGAAGTTTAATTAAAAATAAATGTGTTTAGTACAACTAACCTAAAAAATACGATGATATGCTCGTTCAATAAAACAAATTATGATTAATTTTTTTTATATGTCACCAAAGCAATATTAAAAAAAGCGTATAAAAATGATAAAAGTTTTCCAATTTCAAGAACTTGATTTTTTTGTGCATAGAATAAAAAAAATTATCGTTTTAAAAAAAAATACTATTGACTTTAAATAGAAGAAAAAAACTAATTGAAAAAAAACTGCTAAGTTTGAAATTTTTGGAAAAACATTATTGAAATAGGTGGGAATTGAACCCACCCATAACAGATTGTTGAATCAACACTAACCATTTGGCGATACGTTATTTTGATCAACGTGCTACACAAGTAGGAATACTCTTAACCATTAGGTGGCATGTTTAGGAATCGAAAACCTGCAGTCAAAATAAGGTTTTAAAATTATATAAAGGAAATTTCGATTTTCAGGAGTAGATGCGTTGCCACAATGTTGCTGGTGATCATTGACTAGCCCATTTTTGCGTGGGTGATCAGACGTTAATGCCAGCTACATATTTTTATATATCTGAGAAGATCAGAAGAGTTCGTCAGAGTCAGCGATAAAGAGAGAGCATTTGCTTCAAATCTGGAAAATCTGATAAAGTCAACGACTGATTGTAAATTATTCTTTGAAACATATGAAACTTTAGCTTTTAATGAAGAAAACGTGTCGATTGAAGCAGTAGCAATTGACGAAGATATTGACGAAGAATTTAATGGTTGCATGAAAGTTGAAGAATGTTCAGTGCCAATGGATACTGTAGATTTTGAATCCAAGCAAAAAGTAGTTAATTTTTGGTGCTCAGGCAAAAGAAAAAGAAAAAGTTTTCAATCCATGCAACATACATTCCCAAAAGTAAAAAATCGACAAACATTATACAGATGGATGGATTAAATTGAGGAAGGCGGATCGAGACCAGAAAAATTATTGACAATTTCAAAATATGTTTTGCAAGAATTTTATAAAGCTTCTGAAAAATGTCTCCCGATACATGACCAGAATTTAAAAAGGTGGGCCTAAATTGCAAGGGAAAACGTTCAACTACCTGCGAAATTATTTAAGGCCTCACCAAAACGGATTCATAATTTTAAAACGAAGCACAGTATAGTTTCTAGAAAGATAAATAAATTTGTGACTTCTGTACAATTATCAAATGCAGCTAAATTATTGCAAAAGGCTGATAAATTCGTAGAAAAAATACGCGAAATTATTATAGTGAAAGGGGAAAGAAATGTATACAATTCGGACCAATCGGGATTTAATTGAGAAGCTCACGCTGGTTGTACATTGTCAGTGAAGGGTACATTAAAGGTGGAGTACCTTGTCCAATCTTTAAATTCATTGACCCACAGCTATACAATATAACCAATCGTTTCAGCAGACGGAAAGCTTCATTCTCCCCTTCTAATAGTATTGCAGGAATCTGATGGTAAATTTGGACCCTTAGTTCAAAAAACGATTTATAAAGCCAAAAATATTTGTGTACATGCTACTAAATCTGGAAAATTGACGTCAAATATTGCTGTACAATGGTTTGAAAAAAATTTTTTACCTGTAACTGGAACCGACTCTTTACTTTTGTTAGACTCTTCGTCAGGACAAACTGAAAAAGTTTTTGAAAACGCGGATAGAGGAAATAAAACTGTAAAGATTCAAACAATACCTGCTGGTACAACAGAAATACAGCCTCTTGACGTCTATGGATTTCGACCGTGGAAAAATTTCATCAAGAGTTTTTCAGATATTGTTTTATTGTATAATTTTGACATGAATTTACATTTGCGTAATAATATTTTGAAATTGCAATCACTGACACACAACCAATTTTCGTCACCACGATTCGTTAATTTATTTAGATATGCATGGTAGAAAAGTTGCTACATAAAAGAAAAACCAGAAAAGTGCCATACACCCGTCCAATATTGCTTTCAAAATGCAGATGCGCAATGTAAATTCTGTTCTGAATTAGCAGTAATCAAGTGTGCTTGGTGTACGGAAAATGTTTGTATGAATCATTTCTTTGCAACCGATTCACAAATTATACCTCATTTCTGTGAAAGTTACTTTAACTGAAAGTTGTGTCAATCAAAATGATGTTTTTGGTCTAGTGAGAGGCAAGGGGACTCACGATCATAGAGGTATAAGAATAGAGGAGAAAAGGGGGCGTGAAATGCGACAGCAGAATTCGCTACGTAACGGGGCATCTGTCTTTGTCTGGCAGTTATGTTATTGGTCGAGTCATACATGAGATTGAATCAACTGTAGGATTCAGGACGAAGAAGTAGCCAATAACGTGGCTTTGGCAACAAGGACAGATGCCCCGTTACACTTAGTTATGCTGTCGCTGCCGCTAATGGGCTAGTATAGCGCTTTTCCCCTCTATTCTTATACCTCTATGCTCACGATAATAAAGCACCCCAAACGTGAGAGGCAAGACACTCACGATAATAAAGCACCCCAAACGTGAGAGGCAAGACACTCACGATAATATAAAGCACCCCAAAGGGAACAGAAACCTGCTATGTCCACGTCGTTGTTCGTAGGTTTGGCTAAATGTAGGTTATTGCTAAAAAAGTTATGATTCATGAAAAGCAATTATACGTTTTGGATTTAATTGAATTTTTTTACTTCTGTTTCATACAGTTGCCGCAAAAGCTGTTAGCTGTACTTACACTATCAGTATATTACAGCTGCGTAAACGTATGCGATTTTTTCTCTTGTAGTCGCCATGCATGGCAAAATTACTGATAGATAGATAATTGAATACATAATTCAATTCAACGATATTTTGTTAGTTATTATGCATGAAAATATATGTTGATAAATTTTTATGCTATTTTTGTAATGGGAAAAAAAAAACTTATTCAGGGGTGGTTAACAATGTTAGGAGGGTAATATGAAAGATAAATTAAAATGTCTGTACTTTATTTTTGTAAGAAAATAGAAAAAAAATTTTTTTATCATTTTTAAGTGATTTTTAGATTTTTTTCATCCTAATGATCAAAATTTAACGATTTCAACCCTCAAAAATAGGGGATGCAACCCCTGCAATTAGAAAAATATCTGATATGTTAGTTATTATATTTCTAAAAATTTACAATTATTTGGGATCAAAATATTAATTATCAATCGTGTTACAAGGTAAAAACCGTTTTTAGGAGTGGTTAACCATATTAGAAGGTTAATATAAGAGATACATTAAAAGTCTACACCTTATTTTTTGTGAGAAAAGTGATAAAAAAAATTTTCATCAATTTTTAAGTAATTTTTAGATTTTTTTCAACATAATGATCGAAATTTAACAATTTCAACCCTTAAAAAATAGGGGATGCAACCCCTACGGTGAGAAAAATATCTGGATTATTAATTTATATTTTTCTAAAAATTTGCAATTTTGTTTTAAGTCAAAATATTCATTAGGGATCGAATTATCACGAAAAAACCGTTGTTAAGGGTAAACTGTAGGGGTAGTTCCCATCACTTAGAAAGCAATTAGGGGAGGAAAAAAAACACGTGTTTAATATTTTTTCGGGTTCTGCACAATGTGCCTAGTTTCATTCGAATCGGCGTGTAACAGTTGGGTAGTGTTATGTTAGTGCCATTATTTCCAGATTCTTGGGGGTTATTGGGTTATTGGTTTGAATCTTACACCTCTCTGGTCACATGACGTCTTCAAAAAAGGGGCCTTGGAACACGCCTCTAGTTCCAGCTGGATGACATATATCTATAAAAGTGTCTGAAAAAAACTTCATTGTTCAACATACTGCCCGGAGGTTCTATTTGGCATTCAACTTTTGACCATTGCAGCCAGTGCTGGAGCTTAGTTGTTGCGCATCGCACGGGACGCTGTGGGTAGATTAGCGTACGCTGACTAAAGGACATCTAGTGACGTGTCCTGGAGTACCTGAGCTTAGTTGTTGATAACACAGGGGTCGTTGCGGACAGATATGAGTAGGGACCCTCTAGGAGTGTTATGATACCACTCTCACCATACAAGGTTAAGTTTTATAAGCAGATGACTGCACCTGCAAATTCTTACATCTTTATGTGTGTATTACTTATACACGAACTACAAAATTTGGAACCCACGTCTTGAGTAGGTAGCCAACTATGGTGAGATGGACCGCACTAATATGAGTGCGCTGCCTCGAGGACGTCCATTTGTACTTTTCCTTATTCGAGGTGTTAATATATATCAAGGATACTGTAATTTCATATTAGAAATAGTTTTTGTGATAATTTTTTGCACAAGTTACTCGTAGAAATTTTAATCCCATATATTTAGTAAGAAGTGTTGAAATCACTTCTCTACTTGTTTCCCACCGAATACATTTTCTCCCCCACTGGCTCCCCTATATACTCCCCCACTTATCTTGTTATACAATGAGTCATAAATGTGTAAGAACATGACAATTTACTAATGAATTTTGTTTTACAAAGCAGGTTTTTATACCACCCAAAAGGTACTGCTACGGCGCATTAGGTTCTTGAATTTTCAGAAAATTGCGTGTGCACTATAAAATAGTTCGATGATGCAATATTTTTTAATCCCTAAATTTTTTTATAAAATACAACCGATTTATAGGTTAACAAAAAAGCAGTAATATCTACAATAATGTGTGACTACCATAAGTGTTTCACTATTATAATGTTACACAAAATTATTGATTCAAAAATAATATAGTACGTAAATTAAATTAAAAATATTTTTTCTCAGACAGCATTCTCAATTTCTTCGTTATTTTTTGGAGCCATTTAAATTAATTTCTTACATTTCGCCCCCAACGGATCACTGATCACTTTGAATTTCCAAATTCACCGGAGGGCACCGATATATACTAGCAAATCATTTAAATTAATGTGTTATTAAGATCCTTACATCGAGACAAAGCTACATACAACCAACCACAAGAAAACAAAGGTTTTTTTTAATACACACAAACTTTATTGAAACTTTGACCTTGTGATTTATTTATTGTCATTAAACATACCATAACTATTGAAAATTGTTTTTTGTATAAAATAAACGTCAGGGAAAATGTTTTTTCATAAGCCATCAGCTATACTTAAATTTCTTATTGATATTACTATCGCACCTACCTTAAAATCAAACTTACATGGGAGAACGTCTCTGATCCTATTTAATATTTTTACAGAAAAGTTTCTATCATTATTTCTTTTACTCCTCTTTAGATGGCACTATCAATACTATAATAATCATTTGCATTTCCTGAAACCTGCCCTAATATCCTGTTATTCAAAAAATTAGGGTACTCATTATGTGATTTTAAAATCACGCTATTTATTGGCAACTTCGTTAGATTACTAAAAGTATTGGAATAAATATCACTGATTTTCCATTTCTTTGGTATTTCAAAAGACTTTATTATCCCTTCTTTTATTTTCAAAAAATATTCATAATTCATTACCAGAACGCATGTTTACATTTAATTGTAGAGTTTAAAACAATGGCTTAAGAACTGATAATTTCATAAATTGTGTAGTAACTAAGCTTTTATGACTAATTTTAATTGTTAAAAGAATTTGACGAAATTAACCTTCTAAAACTGCAATTTTATCAACGCACCATTTATCCGTGTCACATAAATCACATTAAGTTTTTACAACAATTTTCAAAGCTTTTTTAAAAATCATTGAAGCTGTATCCAATGTTTATCAATCTACTTCTCCCAATCTTTTTCCGTCCGAAATCAATTCTAAAACTGACCTCTTCATATTTTACAGATCTAATGATGATCGAAATGTTTTATGACTTGTCATCCTTTTTAGAAGTAATACAGATAGTATAACTGTACATGCCATTATTATATTTTTCCCTCAAAAATAAAATAGTATATTATTGTTTGTACATAAAAATCTTTTACTCAAACCTCCTGTACCATCAACAAAAAAAATTTTGGATTTTCCTTTACACATCATCTTAAAAATATATCTTTAAACGTCATTCTACTGTTAATAACTAGAAACAAACATTTATTTACAATAAGACATTTCTCCTAAATTTTAGTTTTCATTACTCGTATGAATTGAATTTGGCTCTGGTAACTGCACAATTTCTACAATTTTCACTTTTTAATTGACAAACATTGTTTAATTTTAAAAAGCTCGGTTTGTTTTACCAGAATCAAAATCTTCTAAAAAATATTTTCTTGTAAATTCCAAACACTATCTCCATCAAGTGTTAGTTGTTAAGCAAAGGTGTTATTATACATTAGTAATATTATTATTTATGATTAAAAGTTGTTTTTGTAATAAATTTTTGTTTGAGTCATACATAGAAAGATTAATCTTATACATATAATACTGACAATAGTTAAAATTAGAACAAATTTAAAATTGCAAACAATTCACACTATGTTCTGTTAGGGGGTTGGTGCGTGGAGGGTGTAGGGGTTGGAGCCTAATCAGTATATAAATATAAAAGTGGGCTTCACCCCCCTGCGCGCTCTGCGCACTAACTCCCAGAAGATAAATTACATCACATTAATTAATATCATTGCTATTGAACCACTGCTATTGAACAATGGAATATTTTTTTTTTTATGATAAATATTTCTGCTTAAAAAAATAATAAATAAAGTGAAAGGTGTAACGTCATTAGAAGAACATCCCCAGCGAAAATTTGAAAACGTAACAAAACGTTAGAAAAAGTGAACATGTATAATAATATGCCGTAACCTGCAAGAAAATGTAAGAAAATGTAAGGAACTGTAATAGTCTCATGGATTTCGGACGTTTCTTACTCTTTATTATGTTGTGTTACGTTTTTTTACATTTTCTTACGTTTTAATATGATTTACCACATGCTGTTACACTTATACTTTTTCATAATAGTTACTCAAGTTTTTTTCATTTAAGGCAAACTTTATTCGAAAATGTAGGGAAATGTGTCTAAAAGTTATCAATGATAATAAAATATAAAAAAGTGTAATAAACTGCAAAAAACTGTAAGCTGTTATAAAACATTACAGATGACAACACTTCCTTACAATTTACTAGAGTTTACTACAGTTGCTTTTTCACGAGATTCAAGTGTTTTTTTAGAATTATAATAAAATGTAACGAATCGTAAGACAATGTGTTGGGTTGTAGTTGACTACAATCAAACGTAACAAAATGTAACAAACTGTAACTGTGGTCCGAAATCCAACCAAACTGTACATAACATCACCGAAAGTTACGGTTTGCTTTAAAAAATTATGCGTTTTTGCACATAATCCAAAGGACCCTGCAGCATTTCAATGGACTTTTGGTTCCCAGTGAAATTGGCTGAAATTAATATATAATGTAAATTATGATCATCTAAACAAAAGTTTCCACAGGCACTAGTACCAAATACGGAGAGTTTTTACGTAAATAATTATTTAAGTCGCTTATTCTGCAAAGTTTCGTTTGACAGACGACGCAATACATTTAATGGATGTAGCTCGTTAAATCAGAGATTAGTAGAGAAATCATCCATATACAATTTTGAATACTTATGTAACTAACTCTGATTAGATAAGCAGTGTTGGCTCATTGGCAGACATGACTGTTACTAATACAACGCCGTTTTAGGTGTCGTGGATTAGATTTCCCGTGAGTGCAGATTTTTCAAAAACTGTTATCACTGAAAAGAGTTGTTATGCAACCCCATATGTTTAGGGGCGTGTTTTACCGTGAAATTTTGCTTCAGAGTAATTCCAAGATTTTTTTCTTACAACACAGGCTTTGGGGCCTGGATGAGTGCAAAACAGTAATAGGGCTATACGTAAGGATTAGAGGATCTGATACCTGGCAGGGATCGTCAGCCATCCCAACGAGGAGTGGTTCCTGAAACATGGGGCTTCTCTAGTCTGCTAATTAGTCTGAATCCGATGCTTTGGCAGAGAGCGCGGGATTAACCGGTGAGAAGTAGACGTCATTAAATAAGGGGTCTTCTCCGAGAAAATGCTACACAGTGGCGAGTGAACTCGATGCACTATTGGTAGAGAGAGTGTCAGCTTAGCTGGCAAGGTGTTTTATCAGTGATACTCACACTATTTCCGTGGTATGATTAGATAATTTATCAATTAAGAGTTTGGAAATGGGTTCGGCAACACACTCCCTCACATAGGTGGTGAGTGAGTGGGCCTGGTGATGTCAATAGGCCGTCGTGGTAATCTGGTAAAAATAAATAACTAACTCTGATTATTCACGTAACATGTTAAAAGTTCCTTTTACATTTACAACACAACCGTAAGTGCATAAAAACTTATATTAATGAGCAGAGCAAAATTTTCTCGGCTACGTAAAATAATTGTATCATAATAATGTACAGTTTTACTGTATTCGTAACCTGCTTATAAAAAAAACCAACGACAAAGTTTAAAATCCGAGGTACAGCATCGTGTTAGATGATATATTTCTTACTATTCAATTAATCCACATATTTAAAAAAATGTGTATCTAAGGAGGCAGAAAACTTAAAGTTTTCCACATCTGGCGGGCTTTTCTGAATTTCAAATTCAAAAAGAAATAATTTCTTATCGATTTTTTTGATAGCTAGTATTTTCTATGATAGGGTCTTTAACCGACTTTCATTGATATTTTCGTCAATTTTAGATACGAAAACTAATTTCTTTTATTATTTCTGATTACATGTCACTTTTTCTACAATGTTATTGGTAAATATTTGTTTTGAATACGTCCCGACCCCCTGTACTAAGGCTGTCGTGGGAAGCGACAACGATAAAAGCCAGGATTCCTATGTACAGTGGCGTCTCTTAAAAAATAGGGTTAGCTTATCTGTTTGTATAAGAATACGTGTGATGACTAATAATAATGAACCTGGTTGAGAACTTTTGGCTAGCATTTGTAGTAAATAAATAATGAAACCACTTTTTTTATCGGTTCATTATACGATAAGCGATTACTTCTGTTAGAGGTTATTGATTTTTCATATAAGACAATAATGCAAATGAGCTACTCTACTATTGATTGAACTGGAATAATCTTGTATTGTGCTTATTGATAGTCAAGAATGGTAGATCCATTTGACGTAACTCTTTCCAATCATGTCTCTATACATTTAACCAGAGATTAGTAGAGAGATTGCTGACTGCAATGCTACGGCGCGAGTTCACTTTTGGCCACTGTTTCGAGCGCCCCGTCGCGGCCAAGCGGTCGAACCAGGCACACATATTTTTTTTTTAATTTGAGAAGCGTGGAGGGGGTATACCGAGTGTGTGCCTACGGATTCGCGTGGAAATGGGCATGTAGGCACATACTTTGGAGACGCGTGGAAGGGGTATACTGAATATGTGCCTACGGAGAGAGGAGTGGTGTGTGGTGCATGGAAATGCCGACTACAGCTATATAACTATATATACCCGCGTAAATCATAGCGAAAGAAAGCGACGAGTCTTTCTCGCTATATACTTACTAACTTCTTAAATAAGGTCTTAGAAATTAAGGGGAAATAGAGAAGAAAAAAAGATTTCACATTTAATATTTGTAAAATAAAAAAACCTGTTTTAATTTACAATTCTCTATAACATATAAAAGTATAAGAGAGGCTAGCCATATTATTTTTCGAAAATTAAATCATACAAATAAATGTTTACGCAATTGGAAGCTCAGACTTTCAAGGCATTTATTTTTTAGTTCTTCTTATATACTTTGGATTTTCGTTTAGTACTGCGTATCAAAGTACGTTGAAAAAATATTTAGCTTAAAATATTTTTTGAGGTTGATAGTATTGCTATAAGCACCTTAAATATAAATTATTATTTTTACTTATCATAATCGCTATGAACTGTAGGCCAAGCTCCGGAGGGTATCAATGAACATATGTGACTTTAGGTTATATAAGGTCCGAAGCTTGAATAGCTGAGATGGCTAGGGCTTATGCCTTCGACGGCATATTTTGGCGATTTGGGGATCAATTCTGATTGCCTTTGGATTTTTTTTTTTTCAATATAATTCAGTATTCTATTTAAATTTTTTATTGCAACTTTCATTTTAATTTATGAATATTGTCAACACTTTTTTTTCGGACACGTTAAAAAAATTTTATTTTTAATACTGTGTCACGTACATAGAATCCTACGCAACAACTGACTATTAAATAATTTATTACGTTAATAGTTATAGCTGGCAAGGCTAATTCATAATTTTAAAGGTAATAATTTGAATGATAGTTGCATTGATAACTAACTAAATACTTGGTAGATTATATAAATCTTTATGTGCGTATTCGTATGCTTGCATGTGTTTGATCTCAGACTTTTTGACCGATGTCAATGATTCAGGACTCAGAAGGATTACTTTTTCATATTGTTACGATGGCTTGGGAAAAACAATCGTCATAGCTTCTTAAGGTTGTCATACCTCTTGACGATTTCTTGATTTTTTTAAGCAGATTGTTGTATTATTCAGGTGAAAAAAATATTCTTATACATACTTTAGTTTTACTTAGGGAAAATTCAAACAATTACATTTTTTTTAATCTCTCCATACGTTATACAGTTTCATTTTGAACAATAAAACAATTTTTTTTCTTTCGATTCATGCATTCAAGATTAGTATTTCAATAAGATTGATAGAACAATTACTTAATTTGTAGTTTTAATTACATTCTTAACAAGATCTTATTTCATACAGTACGAAAAAACCACATTTTCTATTTTCGCACACTCCATAAGAGTTTTTTTTATAGGATAATTTTACTTTAATGTGACAAATATTATGATTTCATTGACAGGTCTTACACATCTGAGCTTGTAATTTATATATGTACATTTTAATACTTACTGTAGCTAAAAAAAATAAATGTAGTTTGGTTTGTTCTTTAATATCTTGTACGATTGTTTCATTACAAAAAACTTTAGATTGCAATAAATGACTGAAACTTTTAATTTGCCACTCAACATAATTTAATATTGTTAAATAAATTTCTACCCGCAGAGAAAATACTGAAACATTTAACGATAGCTTTTTAGAGTGTCAGAAAACTGAGTGGATTTTTGAAGATTTTGCACTAAAAATTTGTTTATTTAAAGTAAGAACCGATTTCTATTCATAATTTAAGATGTGGTTCAATTTTTTTTTTTAGTCTCACAATTTCTTGAATCGCTGAATAATGTCGGTGGGTCAGCGCAAGAAATAGTCTTTTCAGAGTAGAAGACATGAAAGAGCTTTTTTAAATCAAGAGGAAAAAAAATGTTTCTTTGAGTAAATTTTTTTTCCTTTAACTTCAAGTTGGCAATAGAAGTATGTATGTTTATCTGAAAATGATAATTAAGCATTACTTAATAACACTGTGGTCAATCTCTATGTAACATAGGTCACTTACTGGCCACGTTGTTGAATAATTAATACAATATTTATTATTAATAGAAAAGCGTATTACCACATCATACGGAGTATGTACGATCTACTATATCAATACAAATTATTGCTTTATTTATGTGATTATACGCCAGAAAGTACTCCGCTTTTACTCTGTATTTCTCAATAGCTTCCAATGACTTGTTAATCGAAAATTTTAATTTTTTTATACAAATTTCTATATTAAAAAAAAAATCTAAGCTTATTGTTTCACATAATTTCTTTTATTAGAGAGTATAATGTTACCAATAAACAAATTTTCAGTGAAAAATTTGGGAAAATTATCACACAATTATTAACACACAATTATCTAACACTTTAAATCGCTACCGAGAAACATATTACTGCTTTCTCAGCAATAAAAAAAATCGAAAAAATATTCAAATAAGCGTTAAAAAGTACATATAAATTAAAACGTTAGACTAGTTAAATTTTTTGAGGAAAGCATAGTATTTATTTTATTAAAATAAAATTATTATTTGATAAAAAAAAAAATAAAAGATCTAAACACTTTATGGAAAAAAAAAAAAAAAAAATTAAGCAATTCGAGCTCTATAAAATAAAATTATTTCGAAAATTAAATTGATATTACAAATAAGGAAATTGTTGTATCAATTTTAATAATATGTAAAGTTTGCATGAATTTATCAAAGCCACTGGTGCAATTTAGATTGTAGGATTTGATATAATTTTAATATCTATGTGCTCACAGCATAAAAATATTAAGCACCCATTTTTTTGATTGAAAAAATTCTATTGTAGAAATTTACTGGTAATAATTGTTGAGGAAATTATAAAAACAAAAGTAAATTTTTTGGGCCTTTGGCTATTTTCTCTTGTAAACTGGATGTTTATAATTTTTGGGAAGTTTAAAACCATTTAAATTTTATTCATAACCTTAAGAATCATTTGTTTGGTATCATAAAATTATTGCTATCGTTAAATGTTTCAGTATTTTCTCTGCAGGTAGAAATTTATTTAACAATATTAAATTATGTTGAGTGGCAAATTTAAAGTTTCAGTCATTTATTGCAATCTAAAGTTTTTTGTAATGAAACAATCGTACAAGATATTTAAGAACAAACCAAACTACATTTATTTTTTTTAGCTACAGTAAGTATTAAAATGTACATATATAAATTACAAGCTCAGATGTGTAAGACCTGTCAATGAAATCATAATATTTATCACATTAAAGTAAAATTATCCTATAAAAAAAACTCTTATGGAGTGTGCGAAAATAGAAAATGTGGTTTTTTCGTACTGTATGAAATAAGATCTTGTTAAGAATGTAATTAAAATTACAAATTAAGGAATTGTTCTATCAATCTTATTTAAATACTAATCTTGAATGCATGAATCGAATGAAAAAAAATTGTTTTATTGTTCAAAATGAAACTGTATAACGTATGGAGAGATTAAAAAAAATGTAATTGTTTGAATTTTCCCTAAGTAAAACTAAAGTATGTATAAGAATATTTTTTTCACCTGAATAATACAACAATCTGCTTAAAAAAATCAAGAAATCGTCAAGAGGTATGACAACCTTAAAAAGCTATGACGATTGTTTTTCCCAAGCCATCGTAACAATATGAAAAAGTAATCCTTCTGAGTCCTGAATCATTGACATCGGTCAAAAAGTCTGAGATCAAACACATGCAAGCATACGAATACGCACATAAAGATTTATATAATCTACCAAGTATTTAGTTAGTTATCAATGTAACTATCATTCAAATTATTACCTTTAAAATTATGAATTAGCCTTGCCAGCTATAACTATTAACGTAATCAATTATTTAATAGTCAGTTGTTGCGTAGGATTCTATTGTTACGTCGGCGCAACGTATTATTTGAGCCTAAGCTTTCGCTCAATAGCTCGGGATTCACACTGGGCGCGTAGGTGGGACGCGGGGTTAAAAGGGTAATTCAACTTAAAGACGCGTTACTCAAAAAAGGGTACGATTGCCTTCACGCGACTAAGATTGACTGCTGTGCAATATTCCGATGCACTTGCTCGCGGTTTTCTTTTGTCAAGAGCGGTGTATACCTCGTTCACGATCTAAAAACAGTTAACACCGTCACGAGTAAGGATATCGTATGTAATTTGACCTTGAAACATTAATATCACGGTAAGCATTTGCCTTAACTCAATTGTTCGTTGTTATTCTAATAGTATTATTACCACGGAGGGCAACGGATTGTCCTTGGCTAATTTGATATTACCGATGACCGAAGGATGCCAATACTGTGGCGAGTAATGGCGTTCGCGAAGAACACTTTATACTGAAGATTAATTTGTTATTACCGGTGGCCGAAGGGTGCCAATACTGTGGCGAGTAATGGCGTTCGCGAAGAACACTTTATACTGAAGATTAATTTGTTATTACCGGTGACCGAAGGATGCCAATACTGTGGCGAGTAATGGCGTTCGCGAAGAACACTTTATACTAAAGATTGATTTGTTATTACCGGTGACCGAAGGATACCAATACTGTGGCGAGTAATGGCGTTCGCGAAGAACACTTTATACTAAAGATTGATTTGTTATTACCGGTGACCGAAGGATGCCAATACTATGGCGAGTAATGGCGTTCGCGAAGAACACTTTATACTAAAGATTGATTTGTTATTACCGGTGACCGAAGGATACCAATACTGTGGCGAGTAATGGCGTTCGCGAAGAACACTTTATACTAAAGATTGATTTGTTATTACCGGTGACCGAAGGATGCCAATACTATGGCGAGTAATGGCGTTCGCGAAGAACACTTTATACTAAAGATTGATTTGTTATTACCGGTGACCGAAGGATACCAATACTGTGGCGAGTAATGGCGTTCGCGAAGAACACTTTATACTAAAGATTGATTTGTTATTACCGGTGACCGAAGGATGCCAATACTGTGGCGAGTAATGGCGTTCGCGAAAACGAAAACACTTTACACTTCCCGGTGATCCGCGGGTGCCAATATTAAGGCGAGTAATGGTATTCGCGCAAAAGGAAACACTTGGTCAAAAGAAAGAATATGATATGTTGTAACTTACTTTTATTTGAACACGAAAGTTGTTATACAAACGTTGAACCCGCGTGAATATAAGTCGCTCTCGAGGAAGATCAAGTGGCAGTAGAGACGGACTCTGGCAACCAGTTGATCTTACGAGGGTGGAAGCGAAATTAGACAGTGTCCTCGCTTCGCAGAAGACTGGGTTGTAGCAGAGTCGGGCTCTCACTACTCAGTCTACTTCGAAGGGTATCGTCGGATTTCGCGTGCCGAATTGAAGTGTTTTACCTCGCTTCGCAGTAGACTGGGTTGTAGCAGAGGCGGACTCTTACTACTCAGTCCACTTTGAAGGGCTATCTTCGAGCCGAGTCGAGTCGAGTCAAACTCTGAACTACGAACTGCAAACTGATTTTCCTCTGGGCCTACGGGCCTTTTTATTGCGAGAAGCGGACCTCGGTCACGCGCTGGCTCGAAAAACGCAGGAAAGCTTGCCGGGGGAAAATTTTGAAGAAAAGACAACAGCCGAAAATCTAATTGGCTAGAACTGCTCTAGTTTAGCCACTCAGAAATTGGCACATCCCACATCCGGCTTGTTCTCCTCTGTGCGTCAAGAGAAGGGAAGGTGATTCACTTACTCATGCCCTTCCTTTCTCTTTTACATCAAAAGTTTACAGAATTTTATCATAACTTAATATTAATGCTAAGGTGTAATATTAACAAGTTTTAGCTAATAGTAGCCATTGTTCGCCCATTCAATCGAACCCAATGCAAAAAGAGCGGTGAAAATCGCTTAATATTCAGGTTTGATTGAATAAGTGTTCGGTACTTTAAAATATTAATAATAGTTTTAGTAGTAGTAAATAATTGTAATAATTGCTAGTTTTTCCGCTGTACACGTGAGCATGATCGGACTGGTAAATTATCATGAATAATTATTTAACAGTAGCGGTTTCTTTGGTTAAAACACGGACAGTAGTAGGAGTTCGTTGCGACTTATTATATTGTTAATTTACTTGAATTTACCAGTAATTTCCATTCATTGTTAGTTGTGAATGTATTTCAACATGTTAGTAACATTTCATCAACTGTGGGTTTTTCTATTTGTCGTAAGAGAGGAAGTCAGCTCAGGGTGCCCTGGGGAATCGGGAATTCCGTTACCCGTGTTGGGGCAAGAGTGCGGACTCTCTCGACATCTCTGCGTCAGGAAAAGGGGGAAGTGCCATGACTTTCCCGTTGTCCTTTACATTTGAAACGGTGACAGTTTTTAACAAGATTACAATTTAGGCTATTGCAGTATATTTATAAAATTGTTGACGTGATACAAAAGGGTTGTACAGTGGACCATGAGCCTGCGAACATGAATGGTAAAAATAGGATAATTCTTTGAAGGTTACTAAAGTTGTGTACCAAATTTGTTATAGTTAATATGTAATGTAGTTGTTTGCTAGTAATGTAGTACGTACTGGTTGTTTGTGATGATTCTGGCTTGTAATAATATTTTCGCTTATTTCTATGCATTAATTCTAAGCTATCCTAATGTTCAACCTTATGTTTATCTAACATTATATCTGAATTTAATATTTCAGTTCAACTGTTCCCGGTTAAACTTTTGTATCGATGGTTGTAGAAAAGTATTTTATTTTGCATTTCCGGTCAGCGTGGGCCAGCGTGCATGGAAGTGAATCATGCATGGTCGTAGTACCTTAGTTACGAGCATTCTTGTAGGTGATTCACCTCTTTGCAGATACACATTGGCCCCTGCGTTTTGTATTTTAAAATCGGCACGATTAGATTTGAAGCAAGAGGAAAAAAAATTAATGTGGATACACCGATGTTACACTATGTACGTGACACAGTATTAAAAATAAAATTTTTTTAACGTGTCCGAAAAAAAAGTGTTGACAATATTCATAAATTAAAATGAAAGTTGCAATAAAAAATTTAAATAGAATACTGAATTATATTAAAAAAAAAAAATCCAAAGGCAATCAGAATTGATCCCCAAATCGCCAAAATATGCCGTCGAAGGCATAAGCCCTAGCCATCTCAGCTATTTAAGCTTCGGACCTTATATAACCTAAAGTCACATATGTTCATTGATACCCTCCGGAGCTTGGCCAACAGTTCATAGCGATTATGATAAGTAAAAATAATAATTTATATTTAAGGTGCTTATAGCAATGCTATCAACCTCAAAAAATATTTTAAGCTAAATATTTTTTCAACGTACTTTCGAAAAATAATATGGCTAGCCTCTCTTATACTTTTATATGTTATAGAGAATTGTAAATTAAAACAGGTTTTTTTATTTTACAAATATTAAATGTGAAATCTTTTTTTCTTCTCTATTTCCCCTTAATTTCTAAGACCTTATTTAAGAAGTTAGTAAGTATATAGCGAGAAAGACTCGTCGCTTTCTTTCGCTATGATTTACGCGGGTATATATAGTTATATAGCTGTAGTCGGCATTTCCATGCACCACACACCACTCCTCTCTCCGTAGGCACATATTCAGTATACCCCTTCCACGCGTCTCCAAAGTATGTGCCTACATGCCCATTTCCACGCGAATCCGTAGGCACACACTCGGTATACCCCCTCCACGCTTCTCAAATAAAAAAAAAAATATGTGTGCCTGGTTCGACCGCTTGGCCGCGACGGGGCGCTCGAAACAGTGGCCAAAAGTGAACTCGCGCCGTAGCATTGCAGTCAGCAATCTCTCTACTAATCTCTGGTTAAATGTATAGAGACATGATTGGAAAGAGTTACGTCAAATGGATCTACCATTCTTGACTATCAATAAGCACAATACAAGATTATTCCAGTTCAATCAATAGTAGAGTAGCTCATTTGCATTATTGTCTTATATGAAAAATCAATAACCTCTAACAGAAGTAATCGCTTATCGTATAATGAACCGATAAAAAAAGTGGTTTCATTATTTATTTACTACAAATGCTAGCCAAAAGTTCTCAACCAGGTTCATTATTATTAGTCATCACACGTATTCTTATACAAACAGATAAGCTAACCCTATTTTTTAAGAGACGCCACTGTACATAGGAATCCTGGCTTTTATCGTTGTCGCTTCCCACGACAGCCTTAGTACAGGGGGTCGGGACGTATTCAAAACAAATATTTACCAATAACATTGTAGAAAAAGTGACATGTAATCAGAAATAATAAAAGAAATTAGTTTTCGTATCTAAAATTGACGAAAATATCAATGAAAGTCGGTTAAAGACCCTATCATAGAAAATACTAGCTATCAAAAAAATCGATAAGAAATTATTTCTTTTTGAATTTGAAATTCAGAAAAGCCCGCCAGATGTGGAAAACTTTAAGTTTTCTGCCTCCTTAGATACACATTTTTTTAAATATGTGGATTAATTGAATAGTAAGAAATATATCATCTAACACGATGCTGTACCTCGGATTTTAAACTTTGTCGTTGGTTTTTTTTATAAGCAGGTTACGAATACAGTAAAACTGTACATTATTATGATACAATTATTTTACGTAGCCGAGAAAATTTTGCTCTGCTCATTAATATAAGTTTTTATGCACTTACGGTTGTGTTGTAAATGTAAAAGGAACTTTTAACATGTTACGTGAATAATCAGAGTTAGTTATTTATTTTTACCAGATTACCACGACGGCCTATTGACATCACCAGGCCCACTCACTCACCACCTATGTGAGGGAGTGTGTTGCCGAACCCATTTCCAAACTCTTAATTGATAAATTATCTAATCATACCACGGAAATAGTGTGAGTATCACTGATAAAACACCTTGCCAGCTAAGCTGACACTCTCTCTACCAATAGTGCATCGAGTTCACTCGCCACTGTGTAGCATTTTCTCGGAGAAGACCCCTTATTTAATGACGTCTACTTCTCACCGGTTAATCCCGCGCTCTCTGCCAAAGCATCGGATTCAGACTAATTAGCAGACTAGAGAAGCCCCATGTTTCAGGAACCACTCCTCGTTGGGATGGCTGACGATCCCTGCCAGGTATCAGATCCTCTAATCCTTACGTATAGCCCTATTACTGTTTTGCACTCATCCAGGCCCCAAAGCCTGTGTTGTAAGAAAAAAATCTTGGAATTACTCTGAAGCAAAATTTCACGGTAAAACACGCCCCTAAACATATGGGGTTGCATAACAACTCTTTTTAGTGATAACAGTTTTTGAAAAATCTGCACTCACGGGAAATCTAATCCACGACACCTAAAACGGCGTTGTATTAGTAACAGTCATGTCTGCCAATGAGCCAACACTGCTTATCTAATCAGAGTTAGTTACATAAGTATTCAAAATTGTATATGGATGATTTCGATGTTAGTGATTTAGACGATGCCTCAAGTACGTATAGGTTCTTGTACATAGTTGAAATACACTTATAAAATAATTTTTTTTGATGAAAAAAATGACGCTATTTCTTCCTTAAGTATGGGAGTAAGAATTTAAAGTTGTTTTCATCCAATGTTGGAATTGTTTAAACAATAATTGTATTTATTAAATAGTAAAAAATATGTTATCGAACACGATGCTGGACTTCAGACTTAAAACTTTGTCATTTTTTTTTCTGTTCAGGTTACGAATATAATGACATTGTACATTATGATGATACAATTATTTATTGTAGCCAAAAAAATCTTTCCCTGCTAATTTAAATAAGTTCTTATGCACTGAAAGTGGTGTATTGTACATTTAAGACGAATTTTTACCTCGTACGCGAATAATCTGAGTAGGTTACATAAGTATGCACATGTGCATATGGGTTCTCGTACATAGTCAAAACGTGAATAAAATAGTTCGCTTTTGTGTGTTTATTGACGCTTTTTCTCCTTCAATAATGAAAGCCAGAGTTCAAGGTTGTCTTCATCCAGTGCTGCCTTTGAATTATATCACCCATTGGTCCTCACTATGCGAACACTGACTTTATGTATTCTAGCTGTGGGTACAGGTAAAATTCTTGGGCATTTTGTCTATCGTTCTTCTCTTATATTGCAACAAAAATCTTACATTTAAATCTGCAATTCGTGCACACATTTTGAGCCCAAAACCTAGTCAAAAAGTAGTATCCCCCTCATCACTGTTTGAAAACAGGACTGAGTGGGTTATTGGCACTATGGGGTCACGAGCCTATGGCTCTTAGTGTGCTCGGGTAAAGAAGGTTAACTCCAACAGGTAACTGTTATGTATATACTTTATTACATATGAGACGCGTTAGGTACAACAGTTGGTGGAGTGTAGCTGTCAGTTCATGATTTTGCATGTAAAATAGAGCCTACGTGATGGCTGTGTCATTTATGTATAAAAACCTGTAAACAGATAAATACGCGTTTACAGTCATTTCATTCGTTAAAAAATGTCAACGAGATAAATATCATAAAACATGGTAAGAATAAATGTGACTAAGGCGCAATTTGTGTAACTATAACGAAGCACTAGTAGACGGCACGAACATATACACTAATATCACATTACTTATTGACTAGCTGAGTTTTGAACACTACCGTTTTCTTCTTAGATCGTCGGAGGATTGCGGGCACCAACTTCGTGCGCTTCAGCACGCCTCGTAGCGCGGGCGCTTGAGTTGTCGGTTGTCGGGGTTTCGCAGCTGCTGTGAGTGCTCTTGAAGGAGCATTCCGTAGGCATGCAGCGTATGTTGGTTGTGCCGAGGTCGCTGGGACCACACGTGGGGGCCATGCGTCCGTGCGTGAGCTGGGTCCGGCCAGAGCGGGCGGGCTCGTGGGTGAGGAGAGCGCGGCTGTTGTTGGCCGAGCTGGGGCCGCCAGGACGGCGCATGGGGGTCGCGCGGTTGTTCGTGAGTACGTCCTGAGCTGCGCTGGTGTACCGGCGAGATTGGGTGGTGCAGCTACCACTGGCTGAGCCGGAGCCACTCGAACGACACGTGGGGGTCGTGCGCTTGCACATGCGTTCGGCACGCGAGAAATTGACGGTGTTGATGGCACGGCGCTTGCAGATGTTCGGCAAGGTGGTGCTGTGGCAGCCGGTTGTTTTATGCCTGGTGTGACCTGGGTGATTGACGGTGTTGAAGTCGCCGAAGGGTCCGAGGGCGTCGAGGCGCCAGCACTTTGCTGCTGGGGTGTTCCTGAAGTTGGCGCTTTCATGGAATCCTCTGGTAGTTCCTCGCGTAGCAAGTGGGCTGGCTTGAGGTTCTCCACGTTGATCGTAACGACTCTGGCGTTCACTTTTACCTTAAATACCTGGTCGTCGATTCATTCAATGACCTCGTGTGGGCCACTGTAAGCTTGGTCGAGCGAGTTCTTTTTTGCGTTGCACTTCACGTAGACGTGCGATGAAGTGTAGAGCGTCTTGTAGACAAATGAGCTTTGTTTACAGTGGTGCGATGCCGGTGATGGCTTCAATTGTCGCATATGAGCTCTGAACAGCTCCAGGAAGAAGTTTCTGTCGATTGGTGGATCCTCCTCGGTAAAAAAACTCGCCTGATAGGCGTAAGGTCGTGCCATTGAGGTACTTGGCAGGGGATGCCTCAAGGTCGTGTTTGTAAACTGATCGAAAACCTAGCAGTACCGTAGGGAGCTTGTCCAGCCAGTCCTTTGCTTCGTGGCAACGCAAGGCCGTCTTTAGAGAACGGTGCCACCTTTCGACGAGGCCGTTGGCAGCCGGGCGATATGCCGTAGTGCGGATGCGCTGGCCCCCCAGCAACCTTGTGAGCGCAGCGAAGAGCTCGGACTCGAACTGGCTTCCGCGATCGGTTGTCACCCGCTTCGAAAAGCCGTAGCGAGCAATCCAATGCCGATAAAAGTTCAGTGCCACGTTGGCGGCTGTGATGTTGGTCAGCGGGATGGCCTCCGGCCAGCGTGAGAAACGGTCCACCATGGTCAGCAGGTATGAGAAACCCTGGCATACTGGTAGCGGGCCCACGAGGTTGATGTGGACGTGATCGAATCGCTGATCAGGGTCCAGGAAGGCCTTGGGCTGCAGATGCACGTGCCTGCTGACTTTCGAACGTTGGCATTGCTCGCACGATTGGGCCCAGCGGGTGATGTCCTTGGACATCGACGGCCAAACGTAGCGCAGTCATACCATTTTGACTGAAGCTCGGCCAGATGGGTGTGAGAGATTGTGAATTGCCTCGTAAACGGGCCTTCTGAATCTAGGCGGAACGTACGGGCGAATGTCATGTTGCGAGACGTCGCAGTAGATGTCTCTCTCACAGGAACCGAGGGTGAGTTTGCGAAGCCTGATTGCTGTTGATGAGCTAACGAGCAGGTGTTTGAGCTCCTGGTCCGTCTCCTGCTCTACCGCTAGTTGCTCAAAGTCAATGATGGTAGGGATGTGCAAGGCGTCGACGCGTGAGAGCGTGTCTATCACGACGTTCTCCGTGCCACCGACGTGCTCGATATTGGTCGAGCATTGCGCGATGTAGTTGAGTTGGCGTAGTTGTCGCGGCACTGCGTTCCCCGTGTTCTGGTTGAAGGCGTGGGTGAGCGGTTTATGGTCCGTGCGCAAGATCAGCGGATATCCCTCCACCATTTCCCGGAAATGCTTGACTGCTGTGAAAAGAGCGGTTAGTTCCCGGTCGTATGCCGAATAGCGTTGCTTGGTCACGGAGAATGGCTTCGCGAAGAAACCAAGAGGTTGCCAGCTCTCGTCGAGCTGCTCCAGTACGGCCCCCATCTTGGTGTCGGAGGCATCTGCGGAGATACGAAGCTGCGCGTAAGGGCGGGGGTTGGCCAGCATGGCTGCGTTTGCCAGGCACGATCTGCACGCCTGAAACGCCGCGGAAGAGGCATCATCCCATTGTACTGGCCGCATGTCCTTCTTTTTAGCGCCCTTGAAGAGCGCATGCAGCGGGCCGAGGTGGACTGCGGCGTCCTTGAGGCAGCGCCGGTAGGCGTTGACCATGCCGATGAAACGCCACAGGCTGAAGAGCGTTGTGGGCTGTGCGAACTCCAGTACGGCTTGCACTTTATCGGGTAGGGGTCTTGAACCCTGGGCAGAAACCTCATATCCCAGGAATGTGACCTTTTCCGTGTCGAAGATGCACTTCTCCAAGTTCACGCACAGGCCGTGCTCCTTGAGACGTTGAAAAACCTTCTGCAGATCTTTCATGTGCTGGTCGAAATCCACAGATGCGATAAGGATGTCGTCGATGTAACGGAATGCGTTCAGCCCACGTAGGACGTCGTTAATTTTACGCTGGAACGTCTGGGCGGCGTTCTTGAATCCAAACATCATGACCGTGAATTCGAACAGCCCAAAAGGCATTATGATGGCTGTCTTAGGTACAACCGCTTCGGCTATTGGAATTTGGTTGAAAGCCTTCAGCAGATCGATCTTGGAGAAGATGGTTTTTCCGTGAAGGTTGGCCGAGTAATCCTCAAGCCGTGAGATCGGGTGCTTGTCCGGCACGGTCCGTGCGTTGAGGCGTCGGTAGTCAGCACATGGGCGAAGGGAACCGTCCTTCTTCGGCCGCAGGAGCAGCGGACTGGCCCAAGGGCTTGAGCTGGGGCGACATACGCCCTGGGCGATCAGCTCGTTGAAGATGCGCCGAGCCTCCTTCAGTCGGTTGGGCGCGAGCCGTCTGGCTGGATGTGCAACTGGAGGGCCCGTGGTGACGATGTGGTGGTATGTGGTTGAGCCCTGGGACGGCTGCAGGGGTGCCTTTCCCGTGATCTGCGGAAATGCGTCCAGCAGCCTGGCCACGGTGTTTGGAAGCACGATGCTGAACAGCGGCGCGGCGTCCGTACCTGTCTCGCAGCGGTCCCCCGTGACGTTGTGCGTAAGTGACGAAGACGACGGGTCGATAGAAATGGCGTGCTGCGTTAGAAAGTCGACGCCGAGGATGCCGTTGGGGACGTCCGCCACCACGAACCGCCACGTAAAAAGGCTCCGCATCCCGATATCGATGGTGAGCTGCTTCGAGCCATATGTTGATATGGGGGTTCCGTTGGCCGCATGAAGTTTCAGCGTGGCGGGCTCCTCGCTGCTCCCTGGAGTGCGCGGGATAAGCGATACTTCCGCGCCCGTATCGAGCAGAAAAGACAAGTAGCTTTTGTTGTCATGCACGAAAAGACGACGATACAGAGCGTTAACAGCATTACCCGAGGTCGTCGAGTCCTCAGGCAATGTGCTCAGTTTTTTTTCCAGGAGCACGGCGCCATTCAGTGGCGGGCCTTCTCGGCGAACTCCTGGTGATACCAGCACAGGTCGCCGGTTGGAGAGGAATTGGGCCCATCGTTATTAGGCTTGTCCCGGCGACGTCGGGCGGCGCCGCGGCTGCGGGATCTGCCGCGTGGTTGTCGCTGCGACAGCCTCCTCACACAAGCGGCCAGCTCCTCGAGCTTCTTCTTGAGGTCATCGAGCGTGTCGTCGCTTGGCACCGCCGAAGACAGCACGAAAATCTGCCCCTGGTGGGTGGACTGTATCCCCCAGATACGATCGGCGAGTGCCGCCAATTTGCCGTCGATCTGATCCTCAGACGCAGCCAGGGCGACCCGGATATCCATTGGCAGCCGGTCGAGCCAAACTTGGTGGAGGAAAGCCGGACCGCCGAGGTTGCCCACCAGCCGCTGCATCTGGGCAAGTAACTGTGAAGGTGGCCCCTCGCCATACTGCAGGCCTGAGATGAGCCTCCGGACCTTTTGTTCGCTGCTCTCTGTAAAAGCCTTAAGCAAAAAGTGCTTGACGCTTCCATACAGACATTCCTGTGCGGCTGTGCTGATGATGTTTTCGATCTCCACGGTGATGAGGTCCTCTGACAGGTATTTCATTAGGTGCTTGAAGCGCACGAACTTGTCACGGACTCCCGCGCGAACAAACTTTGCCTCCAGCGGTGCGAACCAGAGCTCCGGCTTCGTGGTCCAGAAAGGCGGCTGGTGCAGATCGGCGAGAGCAGTGTTGTGTGCGGCTGTCGTGTGTTGTGTTGAGCCCATTGGAAAGCCTGTTGGCACAAACTGCCCCCGGTCCCACTGCGTCGCCGGATTGTTGTAATTGCCGCCGGAAGTTGCGCCGAACGAAAGCGCGGCCGCCGAATTCGGGCCTCTCGAACCTCTTCTCTTCGGCCAGCAGGTAACTGTTATGTATATACTTTATTACATGTGAGACGCGTTAGGTACAACAGCCCAGGACTTACTACCGCCGTACGGAGGGCGGGGTAGGCTCATGGGTGAGCGCGCATATAGACGTTAGTCGCCACGTAGGGCGAGCGTGCATGTAGATATATATATATGCCGACTGTGTCGGAGCGAGGGACGGAAGGTCCCCACAGCACTACATAACCTTGGTTTGATAAATTATAATATAAAAGTGACAAATTAATGGTACGTGTCTAGCTAAATGTCTGACTTGAAGTCTGGTCGAGTGTTTGGCCTAATGTCTGGCAAATAAGGTATTTTCCCTTTGACTTACAGGCCAAATATAGCTAATATTAGGCGTAATCTAATTGAGCTGCTTTATGCAACAATTAACATGCTTACACAATATCTCTTACAACAGTTAATAAAATAAAATTGAATTATTTACAACGTATATGAATTAGAATAGTTTAATGGGTTTCAGGATTCAACATAAATTTTCATGAAATGATTTTTTATTACATCACTTCAAATTAGACACCAACGAACCTTAACAAGGTCTTTATAATTGCTTATATTAACATGTTTTTATTATTTTTTAAAAGAAAAGTTGCTCTCATGTCTGGGAATAAGTAATTCTTGCCACAAGAAGAGGTTCAGGATGACGTAGGATCTACAAGTAGTTGGTTTTGGAAACCCAACGAAGAAGTGATAGTGGAGTCGAGATCTAAGCTGTATCTGTAAGCAATAGTGCAAATAAAATAAATATTTTATGAAATGAGGAAACTATTCATTATCAGTAAACTATTGATCCAATTATGATAACTTACAAAATAGACTTTACCTGTAATAATAAGATGTTCAATTATAGGGTCAGCTTATCTATGTATATAAGCAAATTTCTAACGACTCATAATAATGAACCTGGTTGAGAACTTTTGGCTAGCATTTGTAGTGAATAACAATGAAACCACTTTTTTTATCGGTTCATTATACGATAAGAGCTTGCTTCTGTTAGAGGTTATTGATTTTTCATATAAGACATGCAATAATGCAAATGAGCTACTCTACTATTGATTGAGCTGGAATAATCTTGTATTGTGCTTATTGATAGTCAAGAATGGTAGATCCATTTGACGTAACTCTTTCCGATCATGTCTTTATACATTTAACGAGCTACATCCATTGAATGTATTGCGTCGTCTGTCAAACGAAACTTTGCAGAATAAGCGACTTAAATAATTATTTACGTAAAAACTGTTGGTATTTGGTACTAGTGCCTGTGGAAACTTTTGTTTGGATGATCATAATCTACATTATATATTAATTTCAGCCAATTTCACTGGAAATAAAAAGTCCATTGAAATGCTGCAGGGTCCTTTGGATTATGTGCAAAAACGCATAATTTTTTTGATCGTAAATTAAATTTTCTGTAAAATGGGTATCATATTCATTTTAAATATTTCTGGAATATAAAAATATTTTCGGAAAGTAAGAACCATGTAAAATTATAAATATCAACTACGAACCTATTTTTATACAAAATTATAATAAGGAACCTATTAATTTTAGCCCATTTTACTGTGAACCAAAGATCCATTGAGTTGCTGTGGGATCCTTTTTGCAATGGAGAAAAAATTTTGTAAATCATTCAATTTACCTACACCTAAAAATATTTTATGTGTACAAAAACAGGAATTTTAGAAAAAAATTACCCTTTGTAAAAAAAAAATGTTCGAATCGTTTAAGAAAAGCGTGGAAACAGAATAAGGATGGAGGCGAGCAGCGAGCAGGTGGAACAATAAATTTAGTGGTGGCGAAGTAGGTCTCAGGGGGGGGGGGTGGTAAGAAAAATGTAGATAGAGAATGAGGGTGCGAGTATTGCTTATTGATATTCTTTAAATAATAAATTTAAAAATAAGATAAAAGGTGAAATAAAGACATTTTACAGTACGGATATAGCGTCATTCAAAAGAGTTGACGATTCCAACGATATATTATCTATTCGATTTTCCGATGAAAATACTAAATAATATTGGTGAAGGTGCACTACCTGATGAACTTTATTTAAAAATTAGAGCGGTCGTTATGTTACTAAAAAATGTGTGTACATCAGATGGCTTATGTATTGGTGCAATGTTAAAAATTAAGACGTTAATAAAACTCTATATTAAGGCAGAAATCATGTTTAGTAAGAAAATTGGACAAATAGTGTTTATTCTAAAAATTGCTTTCAATTCTGAATATACACACTTATTTTCATTCGTTTTATACAGAAAGCAGGTTCTTTTAGTTGAAGACTTTGCAATGTCTATAAGTAAATAACAAGATTGAACTTTTGATAAAGTAGGACTATATTTTTAAAAACCGTTTTTTCCACATAGTCAATTATATGTTACCTTATCAAGATGCAAAACCAAAGATAGTATTTTCATGCAAAATATAAATGAAAATGACGCTGAAGTAAAAAATATAGCGTGGAACAGAATTTTTAAATCATAGATAAATTGACATTGTCATTGTATGTTTTTATTAACTTCAGCTTTGTCTATCTGTTGTTTATAGGGCTGATTGTCTATTGACGTCACTCCTTCAAGCTGATATGTAACGGTGGCATTTCCCGAGAACAGCATGTAGAGCGATTTTTTTTAAGCGAACCCCGTTGGAATTATTTTTTTTAGGGAAAATAGCTTTTAAATAGGAGACGATTAAAAATACGTTCCAAACTAAGGTAAAATGCCCAATACTTGGACAATACTAAAATTCAGACCGATACTTAGACAGTGAAAAATCAGTCATTGTAGCAAATAAACAAGATATATTTTAAAAACGCAATAGATTAGAAGTGCTATGATTATTATTGATATACTTTAATTTTTTAATGAATTTTAGCAAAATTTGATACAAGCGAATGATTCTAAATTTCACCGTAGGCGCCAAAAGAAAGCGATAATTTTTCTCCGTTTTCTAAGATTTTGATAATAGGTAATGCTCGTTAAAATTAATCCAATGCATTTGTATGCATGCTGTGTGGTATTATTTCACAACTTCTACAATAATTAAGAATATTTCTAATGTAATCGTGGACAAAAAAAATTTTTATAATTTCAAATTAGCTCTCCAAGTACACCTCACGATTTCGTAGTAATTGGACAAACGTGGAGCTCTTGTCCAACTTCAGGTCATAGGCATAAAAACTTTATATCCAGTACATGGACATACAATCAAAGTTGTTTACCTTTTAACGTAGTTAATCTCTTACGCGAATTTTTTAAACAAAAGTATATAAAAAGTGCAGTACTTGAGAAAATTGTTTTTTCAACATTTTGAAAAGTTAACCTCCAATTCACTGTAAATACACATAAAGTATGGGTTCTGAGAAGAGGAAAAATGTTTTAAAAAAGAGTAAAAAGATGATAAAGAACAAAAGTAGAGGTCATACAACAATAACAAAAAAGAGAATTAAGAAAAATTATTATCTTATTAAAAGTAAATGTCAAATAACAAAACTAAAAAAATCAGTAAAATTTGTTCTACACCATCTCACTGATAGATCAATTGAAGAAACTGAATGAGAACCGAGGTGAGATCTTAATTGAGTTGGATAATTCGCTTGCAATTGAAAAGATATGCAGTTCCTGCAAAAAAAAATTCTAATCAAAAAAAAGTGTGATTCCACACCATTAAAAATGTTGGAAATCAAAGTGCACCCTGAAGGATTTAACTTGTATTTAATAAATGATTTTTGTAAACAAGATTAGGAATTTTATTTACGAATTTCAAGTAATAAATTTGTTATTATTTATCACCTTCGTTAACCTTTTTTCGTTATAAGGTATTTATTTAAAAATATACTTAAGTTTTAATAAGTACTTGCGCCTTATCATGATTTATTCAACTGTAAAATCTTTTAAGTTAGTAATTTATAAGTACTGCTTTCCAACTTGTCCAAGTATTGCAGCATTGTCCAACTTTTGGTTTTCAAGGTTGCCTAACTACTACGACAGTCGAGAATGATTGTCCAACTACTCCGATAAGTTGACATGTTTTAGAATGTACGATAACTATTATTTAAGAGCTGTTTTAAGACATTTAATGTGTGTTATATAACCCTTAGGCATCCTAATTACAAGTTAATATTTAAAAAATATGGAAGTTGTTTCGGAAAATCTGACCTAGTAATAGGGCGTTTTACCTTACCTCTATAAGACGTTGAAATGCTATGGCGTGGCTGTATGAACATGTGGCGTTGCCACATTTACATTGTGCTGAGTCAGTAAGTAGTGAGATACCGTATTTTTTTCCTGACTGATGCCTAATTTTTATATATTTAGAACGACAACGTATTAAAAGATTTTAAACATCGTCAAAAATTAAAAAAATTTGATATTGTTAAAATTACAAATTGATTTTGTTTAAACAGTCTCGTTAGTTAATTGTTTTTTTTCTTTCAATTTTTTATAACTAAAATTTTGGCCCTTTAGTATTTTTTTCTTCCTTTACTTTTACTTCGTTAAATTCATTTTAAAAAATTACAAAATATCTAAACGAACATATGACAGTGAATAAGACTCCCAAATTGTAACCAAAAAAAATTCTTCTTTTTACATCTACAGAGAACTTAAAGTCTAAATTTAAAGTTGGAAATAGATTTATATAAGAAAATTATTACTATTACTACTATTTTTCAAGAAATAATAATATTTGAAAAAAAAATTTTTTCATTGATGGTCCCGGTAGATCTGGCAAAAACTTTCCATATAAAACATTAATTTATTTTTTCATATTAATTAAAAAAAAATTCTTACACTGGCTTGGACAGGTATTGCTTCTATTCTGCTTCCAAAGTTATGACCACTCACAGAACTTTCAGACTTCCTTTCGACTTAAGCACTTTAGAAAGTGCGTTCTTCCAGTTTCAGCCAAATAAATAAAAATTACGTTACGTAGAAGTAGTTATTTGGAATAAAGCTTCTGTGACACCGAAAAAAGTGTGAGAAATCTTTGATAGGACTTTAAAAGATTTGTCTAGTAGTAATAAGCCTTTTGAAAATAAAATAATAACTTTAGGTAGAGACTTTCGTCAAATTCTCCCAGTAGTGGAAAACGGAAGAAAAATTACTATTGTTCGAGAAACCATAAAATTTTTTAATTTTTGGCCTTTGTTTAACATTTTTTATTTAAAAAATAATATACGTTCGATTGATAAAAAATTTTCTTCATTGCCACTAGATATAGGGGAAGGCAAAATTAAAACTTGTAGAATTCCTCAGACATGGAAAACAAATGATATATGTTATAACATTTTTAATAATGATAATAATTCTTTTATAAATAAAGCTATATTAATACCTCACAATAAATACACACATTTTTTTAACAAAAAAATTTTAAATAATATGGTAGAATCATTAGTAACGTATTATAGTGTTGATAAAGCCACTCACAATGGAGTAGATAAATCAGACGATAATATTTATATTAATTTCCCTACAGAATATTTAAATAGTATTAAAGAAGGGCTCCCTCCACCCAAATTAAATTTGAAAATTAACGCTATTGTTATATTAATATGAAACTTAAACATATCTTGAGGACTTTGCAACGGTACAAGATTACGAATTACAAAATTATTCAAATACAACATCGAAGCTAAAATAACCACAGGTGAAAAAAAAAAAGTCTTTATTCCAAGAATAACACTAAATACAGACAATTTTTCTTCACTACCATTTATATTGTACAGAAAACAATTTCCATTTACCTTAGCTTCTTCTATGACTGTCAATAAATCTTAAGGTCAAAGTTTGGACACCTTAGGATTATACCTTAGAAAACCATTATTTTCTCGTGGGCAATTATATGTTGCATTGTCTAAATGTAGAAACCCAAAAAAAATTTTTATCCAAATTGAATCAGAAAACAAATTTGAAATTGAAAATAATGTTTAGAATGAATTTTAAAGTAACAAAAAACTATTCCATAGTTTATTACTATTTTTATACTTTCTTGCAAATTTTTTCTTTCATCAAAAAAGCAAATTTCAGTACCATCTAGTACCCAGATTTATGAAATTATAAGCTATCCGTTTGATGTCATATGTTTTCAGATACACCATCATGGATGCAAAATTTTATCAGTGTGACAAATGTTATTCAAAATTTTCAAATCAAGAGTGTTCATCATCGCACGAAAAAATTTACAAAAAAATTTTTTTGTACGTGATCTATGTAGCGTTATGATATTAGAGAAGAAAAACTATTTGCGTCACACAAAAAATGCCAAAACATTGAGAAAAATTTCAAGTGTGTTAAATGCGGAAAATGTTTCAAAAGATATTATCACTGACAGAGACATTTGAAAAGTTTTTTGTTTACGCTTGCACGCACTCACGGCGCGTTTCGTTCCCTGTTTGCTCGCTCGAATGATTTTTATTCACTCTAGTTATTCATGGACTGTTTGTAAGCGTGCGCTGCTGAGGAGAAAGTTAAACTGGGTGCTAAACGTTGCATCCGCGTATGGCAAGCATGAATTTTGGCTGAGTGTATTTTGTTAAACAAATCCAAGCTTTTTGGGAAAATGGTTTTTGGGAACAAAAGAAAGCAGACGTGCTGTACATGTGTTAAGAAAATGCACTGCAGATGTTTATAATTGATATTGGCTGAGTGCACCTTACCCCTATTTTTTTTCTCTTCATATCTGATTATCTGATTGTACCTAATAATGCACGGCACTCGAATACCAAATTATCGCTTTTAATCCTCTTAAACATTTCTTTCCTTTCTTTTTTATTCCTTGTTCTACTCTACCTCAATACTCTCAGGTGACGGCACTGAAAGCACACCTAATAACGGAAATTTCCTGCAACACTCGTACTCCTTGAGTCCCTCTTTCTTCATCTGATTACGCGTATGAATGCCCCTCACGATTCACCTTTTTTTTTTTTTTTTTTTTTTTCTTTTGCCTTCTCTTCTCTCTTCCCTTTCCACCGGCTCGGCAATCATATTACAAGGATCAATCCCCGCGCTCTTTTCTCGGTTTTTTTGCAGAACACAGCGCTCGATGCTTAACTAATCACTTGAGCGCTCGGCTCTTTTAATCAAACGGAAAATCCATACGCGCTTAAAAAAAAAATAAATAAATAAATAAAAAGGCGAGAGGAAAAAAAAGAAAAAACAACTTTACCATTCAATTTTAAGTTTAAATCATGCGAGCGAGCTATTAATCCTCTGTAGGAGAAAAAATCTCATTTTTCCTGATAGTCCGTCCGAGAGATGTGTTTCCTCTGTTCTCCTGTCATACGCGAGCAACAATTTTTTTTTTTTTTTTTTCCTACCAACGCTTCTCCATTGACCTGTCGACTTTCAACCACATGCGATTTGGTCCGTAGCCTTGTGACCAACGAATTGGATCGTCCTTCGAGAAATCATCGATATCAGCTACAGCTCACACACACGCGTCACATACATAATGAACAAAGCTCGCACGGGTCAAGTTTCACTGGGACTGCAATGCAGTGCTCGCAAGAGCAAAAGGGGTTGGGCTACAGAAATCGTAGGAGGGAGGTGGTACTGGAATGCGTTCACGCATCATAATTCACTCTGGCATCTACAGCAGAGGCAACGTGGAATGCGATAATGACATCGAACGTTATCCTCTTTGTTTTCCATGCGCTGTACACGTCCTTTGCACTCGTATGGTAGAGGTGTATATACCCCATCGGATGCCGGTATTCGTGTGTATGAGGTGTGCAGGTGGAAAGCCACTCGGTTTGACTGGAGATGATCATCGGCATTGTGCGTAAATATGTTCGGTGCGCGAAATCCAAATATCGGAAGCGTTGATTGCAGGAAACGAGTATACCGATTCGTAAGAGAATTTGCGAATAAACTGTATATTCGCGTACTAGGGTCTAGAAAAACTTACGACCCTCTCAGCGGCAGTCACCTTTTGTCGGCTCCTCTTGCCCGAGACCTGTAATTTTTCTTATTTTGCGAGTGAAAATTGATGCTTGCTTGAGTTTCCTTACTTTCGTGTGTATTATTGGAGAACAATCGTTGTTTATTTTATTTAACTTTAATCAAATTGCGCTGTTGCTCCAATTGTTTGCGCATCGTTACAAATCGTAAAAATTACAAAAAAATAACATCGAATATTCAGCTTCTCTACATTGGCCCCGGCAATTATCGATTAACGGGCGGTAAACACGCAGGTCATATATTTTTAATCACTTTTTTAGTCGTGATGAATTGCATTTCTGTTAATTTGCAAAATTTTGTATGCGAATCAATTTACCTACGTATACGACATGAATGTATGGACGATGCATCCTTGGGTCCTGTTTATCGAAACAAAAACTTGACTAATGGCTTTTGGAACAAAATAATTTTTATCTGCGAGCAACGAGCTTTCGTCATTATTACCGTATTAGGAAAACTTCGAATCGTCAATCATCATGGTTTTGTTTGACCATCGGATATTTTGAAAGTTTCAACTCCAGCAATTTCCGTGCCCTTTAAGAAACGCAGATCTAGGCAGAGCCGCAAAAACCGAGATCCCTTTATTTCTCTTGGCCAGATATTGTTTCGTTTTGGCGTGCTGTGATCACAAGGAGACACGAGCTCGATAGGATATACAGATGTACGAGAAAGGAAGTATAGGAGGTGGAAGTGCACCTAAGCGACGACGAAGAAAAAACCATATCTGTAATTGATTATCATGTCAAACGTATTCGGGTTCCATACAATACACCTATGCAAGGAGCAAAGCAGGTGTTTAATCCATATATGTGTGGGTACGCCTGGTCTTAGAGAGTTGTAATACCCTTGAGGCCACGCGCGTTCTGTACCTTTGCCGTGACACTTTGCTCGATATTAGAGCAAGTATGCCCTACGAAAGCCAGGGTTGCTCGTTACGTTGCAGCTAAGCTCCTTAACACACTATACGTATATACCTATATCTGAAAGCCAGGCACGAAGATCAGCTTGTTCTCTAGCGCATCTCTAACGAGAATAGAGTTGCTCCTGTGTAATGATTCTGTTGCCTCCATTTGCAAGACGACGGTGTTTGCACTACTGTATATGTGTATTATATATACGTTGCAGACTTCAAAAGAAAAAAGCTACCTTCATTTTGCAAGCTTTTGGAAGATAAAAAAAAAAAATTAAATTTCGTCGTGTATGATTCCTTTCTGTTCTTTATTTTTCTACTTAGATCCAAGCTCTCGTTTGAAAATAAACCAACAGATAAATGGGTTTTTAACAAATTTTCATGTATCCCATAATGTTACTTGGTAAACATATATATTCATGACATTGATATTTACTTTAACTTAGAAGTAGAGTCGTAATATTCAAGTAAATTCAAAATCAAATCATACAATTATTGTCGCGCTAAGTACAGTAATTATTATGTGACGAAGAAGCTTTTAAAAAATTCTTCGAAATAAATACAATTAAATGTTGGTCAGATGATTTAAAAAAAGTGGCACGAGAGGAAAAAAAACCTACCTAGGCTGCCTTATAAAAAGCCAAATAACAAATGGCAGTAATAAAAGTCTAAAAAGATAGCATAGCCCGTGGCTGCAAAGGCGAACTGAAATTGCGAATTTCGTGCCGGTTGACGAGCTTAGCGCTGCTTGTTTGATATTTCTGCAGGAGGTGATCGAGGGACAGCTATATGAACACTTTACGTGTTCGAAAAGACAGCCCCCCTAACAAACAATGTTTTAATCAATGTATTGTGTTATTTTATTTATTAGATTAATAAACAAAGTGGCCAGTAAGCGCCCTGAGTTGTGTGGTGTTTGGCGCTTTTGTTATTTTATTTAGTATATTAATTAACAAAATTGTTAGTAAATGCCCTGGGTTGTGTGGTGATTTGTGGTTGTGTTATTTTATTTACTTAAATAAGAAATAAATCGAACAGTAAGCGCCTCGGGTTGTGTGGTGATTGGTGCTTTTGTTATTTTATTAAGTATACTAATAAACAAAGCGGCCAGTGAGCGCCCCGGGTTGTGTGGTGATCGGTGCTTGTGTTGTTTTATTTATCTAATTAATAAAAAAATCGGCCAGTCAGTGCCCCGTGTTGTGTGGTGATTGGCGCTTTTGTTATTTTATTAAGTATACTAATTAACAAAGAGGCCAGTAAGGGCCCCGGGTTGTGTGGTGATTGGCGCTTTTGTTATTTTATTTATTATATTAAGTTACAAAGTGGCCAGTGAGCGCCCCGGGTTGTGTGGTGATTGGCGCTTGTGTCTTCTTATTTATTGGATTAATAAACAAAGCGGCCAGTAAGCGCCCCGTGTTGTGTGGTGATTGGCGCTTTTGTTATTTTATTTAGTATATTGATTAACAAAGTGGTTTGTAAGCGCCCCGAGTTGTGTGGTGATTGGCGCTTTTGTTATTTTATTAAGTATACTAATAAACAAAGCGGCCAGTGAGCGCCCCGGGTTGTGTGGTAATCAGTGCTTGTGTTGTTTTATTTATCTAATTATGTAAGAGCAGAGCACCTGAAAAGACATTTTAGAGTATGTTATCACAATAGCCATCGTAAGTAACTTACTTATACCAAAAATTTTTTTAATGGTCAAATAAAATTATATGTGAAAATTAACATATAATTTTGTTTAAATAAAATTATATGTGAAAATTAACATATAATTTTGTTTGTAACAGTTAATATATAAGGCTTTACAAATTTATTCACATTATATATGGGGAAGCTGGAGGAGAGTATGGTGGGAGCTGGAGGGGAGCAGAGGGGCGATGGGGGGAGCGGAGGGGAGCTAGCAAAAAAGTAGGATTACTCAAAAATGCAAGAAAATGAAAGAAAAACTACTTTATTTGGGGGGAGTGGTGAGACGGCAAGGGGGAGCGGGGAGGAGCAAAACCTCGCTCTAACTCTTACGACTATATAATATAGGAAGATATATATACATCGCAGAGTGCACGGTGGCTAAGTTGGCTAGGTCGTGGATCGGCACGCGGGAGACCATGATTCGATTCCCGGCCAGTGTGACTTTTCAGGTAAGTCCCTCTGTGAGATTTCACATGTGCTTCTCACCACGCAATAATCCTCGAGGAGGGCTTAAGCGACCTTGTCGCAGCATTAGTTGCCTAATCTCCCTCTACCCCCCTCCTTTACTGGAAGGCCACCCATCCCTTTTCTTGTCCTATTTCCAAGTGCTAAGTGCCCATAGTAGTGCCTTTATCTTATTAAAGGAGCCGGACATAGAGCACTATAATATAAAATATACATACATATATCTATGCATTCGCAAGAGCGTCCGCTATTTTACTGCTGTATGTAATGTAAAAGTTGAATGTTAATACTGTTAGGTTAATATTGTCTGCTTTTTATGCTGTCATATTTCAAAGCCATCCGATCATTGGATCATCGGATTCAAATGTAATTGCAAGGATATTACAATAATCAGGTTCAAAAATCATGCAACAGCAAGAGTTATGAGAAAAACTTATCACCTACTCAAACAATTATTGTACTAATAATAGTAATTTTGTAAATGTTGTAGTAAGTTAGGAAATAGTAGGCCTTTTAAGATGAGTTTTTGTTTACACATTTTTTATCAATATTATCAAGTTTTATGAGATTGTTTAATGTATTAATAAAACTGTCTTTTATTTAATGGACTGTGCATTGTTCAAAATCAAGGCTCCCAGATTTTCGGAAGTTCGCCGCATGTGCAGTGCGCAATCACCCTCTCTCCATAGAGCAAGCTGGAGCGGGAGAGCCCCCTTACCCAGACCTTTAACCTAAGCCCCACCCACTTCTAGCAACTTAAATATGACATCTTGTTATATAAGAGTACAATCGACGATAGCCACGCGGACTAAGTCTTTTGCCTCAGCCAAACTTGCCAGCTTTCGAATCTTACTGATAATTTTTTTTTTTTCTTTTTTTTTTCCATCTGCACAATTTTTATACGTTAGGTTTTTGTATTAAAAAATATTTTGTTAGTTTGTTGCCTTTTATACGCTTGGTACATGCGACGGGTCGTGACTATAGTCAATTTCAACAAAGCAAAATAATAAATTTTTTTGTGTTATTAAAAAAATGCTTGTAGTTTTTTTTTTTTTTTTATTGTACGTTATACATAAAGTGTCATGACACGCTTATGTAATTATGTAAGCTCATGTATAACGTTTCAATACTAAGAAATAATTTTTGAAAATACTACGTACAAGACAAGGTAAGTAAAATTCTAAAACAAAATATTCGTCACTTATTAAGGAAATCAAATCATTAATATTTAGTGAGTTAAGCATCGAGTAATAACAATTAAAGTATTATTAAGTATTTAAAAATTACTAAGTAACACGTCTTGATCATTGTTAATGTAATTCACTATTACATTATTATGGTCGGTAAGCAACACTGTTTAATACATTAATCTGTCCCGAATTGCACGAACTTTTTTTTTGATTGGTGTATCATTGATAACTTACTTTGCTACAAGTAATTATTCTTGGAAATACGTCTCGTCGAAAAATATGGATTGCCATAAAAGCTCGTGCTGCAATTTCTCAATATTTTTCTATATGTACCCTAAAAACACTCACTCGACAAAAAATAGTAAAAAAATTCATGCTGATTTCAGATAGTATAATTAATAGAATCTATGAATTTTTAGTTGTTTTTAAATAAATAAACAACTTTTTTTTCGCTCAGAGTATGTTTTTTACAGCACGCTCTCTTTGTAGTTACTCCGGGCTTTTTTTAATTTTGAACGTGAATGTAAATAAATTACCGCGCGCGTAATGTGGCCACAGTAAATGTAACGGTCCCAAAAAAAAAAAAAAAAAAAAAGCTACAAGCATTTTTTTAATAAAAAAAAAAATTTATTATTTTGCTTTGTTGAAATCGTCTGTAGTGACGACCCGTTGCATGCACCAAGCGTACAAAAGGCAACAAACCAACAAAATACTTTTTTAATGCAAAAACCTAACGTAAAAAAATTGTGCAGATGGAAAAAAAAATTATCATTGAGATTCGAAAGCTGGCAAGTTTGGCTGAGGTAAAAGACTTAGTCCGCGCGGCTATCGTCGATTGTACTCTTATATGACAAGATGTCATATTTAGGTTGTAAGAAGTGGGCGGGGCTTAGGTTAAAGGTCTGGGTTGGGGGGCTCTCCCGCTCCAACTTGCTCTATGGAGAGAAGGTGATTGCGCACTGCGCCTGCGACGAACTCCCGAAAATCTGGGAGCCTTGTTCAAAATACTTACTTACTATTTTTAAACCACACTTGAGTTACGTACAAGACTGTGAAAGCAATTTCAATTTACTATGATTACTGTGTTATTACAGTTTACACATATATTTTAAGGTAATTACAGTATACTGGTAAAATAAATACTTAACTGTAAAGAAACATTAAAGTAACAGAAATATCAATAAACTGATGAATATAAATACTTAAAACGTTGAGTATCTTTTCTAATTTCAAAAACCTATGAAATGGTTGAATACACATAAATGTAATCTTGATCCCTCTGTATGTTGTGTGTTTTTCCTTAGCTAGATGTTTTTTTTTTTTTTTAATTATAGTGCTCTACGTCCGGCTCCTTTATTAAGGGCACTGCTATGGGCACTTAGCACTTGGGAAAGGGACAAGAAAAGGGATGGGAGGCCTCCCATTACTGGGAGGGGGGTAGGGGGAAATTAGGCAATTTTTGCTGCGGGAAGGTCGTCTAAACCCTCCTTGAGCAGCATTGCGTGGTGAAAAAGCACATGAGAAAAATCACAAAGGTACTTGCCCGAAAACTCGCACTGGCCGGGAATTGAACCACGGTCTCCCGTGTGCCAATCCACGACCTAGCCGACCGAGCCATTGCGCGCTCTCTTAGCTCGACGCTTCAATGGAAGACTATTACAGCACAATGAGCTCGGTAGAAAAGTATTCCACGGAGTTGGTCAATCGAAAAGAATCATAGCACTACAAATTCCATCGAAAAAAATCAAAGCCCTATGAGAAGTGTCGAAAAGAATCACACCGACATTGGTTCCGTCGAAAACAATTACAGTGCTGTAGGTTCCAGAAAAAAAATCACAGCACCATGGGCACTGTCAAAAACAATTACAGCGCTGTAGGTTCCATCAATAAGAATCACAGCACCATAGGCTCTGTTGAAAACAAACATAGCACATAGGTTATGTCGAAAATAATCACAGTGTTATGATTTGCGCCGAAAAGAATCACAGCGCCATTTGTTCCATCGAAAACAATTACAGTGCTTTTAGTTCCATCGCAAAGAATCACAGCACATAGGTCACGTTGAAAAGAATTACAGCATTCTTGCTTCAATCACAAAAGAACTCTGTGCTCAATGACTCTGTAAATATTAAACAATCATTCTTGTGTTAATTTAACTACTGTGACTCTTTTTTTTACAGGTTTACGTTGTGTAAAAAATTTCAATTGTTGAACTCAAAACTTTTTATGTTGTTTATGCATTTGCACCCCCTTTCTTCATATTCCATATGATATAATATACAAATAAATTCTGGTTCAAGTGATACTAATTAAAAATCTGTTGATAAAAAAATTTATACAACTCTAATCGCATAATAATATATTTTTTTTAACTTTGTAACTCTCGTTTCCGCCTTTTATTTTTCAAGGAATATTTCCTACTTTACGGTTTATATTCATGATAATGACATTAGATGACGATTCCTCTTCTACAAATTAAAATAGCTATAGACAGTACATATAATTTTTTCATTAATGTATATGATTTTACTTGAATCATTTGGCTAGAGTTCTTTCACGTAGTTTCACGTCAAAAATGTTATGCATGAAAAATTTTTTTTGCAGACCACTACATGAAGTACAACGGTTCAGTTTGTCGGCTAGTTTTAGCTTAATTTGATAGCTACACCAATTATTTTATCGTTGTAAGGGATGACTGTAATTTTATGAATCTCTGTATTATTACGTTAATAACAAGTTTGCAAAGGCTTCATTCTACGAACCAAGAGGTTTAATAAGGTTCGTAAAGAAGCTTTTTTGAATGAGTTTTGTATACTATTGTTTCAACTGAGAACCCAAAATCAAGCGGTGAAGATGCTATTTTGAGGTTAGAAGGCTGAAAACTACTATTGCTATCTTATCGGAAAAATTGATATCTTTCACTTGTTAGTAAGTTAGTAAGCGTCACTTTCTAAGTTCGTAGGATAATGCTCTTGTTGTCTGTAACTTTATCGCTCAAATAGTTCACTGCATTCAGTTGACGGCAGCTCAAAATACTTCGCTTTTGTGTAATTGTAGTACACTGGTGATTAAGTACGAAAATGGCGAAATGACTCGTACAAACTAGTTCACCTTAAAAGAATAAAAATATGTTTTCTTTCCACAGTGAGCAGTGTAAGTACTATTATTTAAATATACCACATATTTAAGTATTCTAATTGTAATTTACAATTCTAACGTTTAATATAAATTGAATACAATTTTATATTTTATCGGCAGTAAGTCTTTTTTACAAATTAAAAAATTTTGACCTGTTATTAAAATTTTTTTTTTTCTGTACAAATGAATAACAAAACTTGTGGCAAAAGAAGTGTTTTTGTTTAAATTATCCAGAAAGAAATTGTTGTTTTTAAAAATCTTCCCAATTTTCACTAAGATTTTTTATGAAAAGTGTCTAAAAAAACACAAAACATCATGTTATTTTACTTAAATATTATAATAAAGTACTACAAAATGTAATTTTTATCAGTTTCAAGAAACAGCTACTTAGTTATATATAATACGTTTAGTAAGTAGCCCATAATCGTGTTCAGTCAAAAATTTACAGCTATTAATATGCCTATAATTTATAGCTATAATTATAGCTATAACTACCTATAAAACAGCTATAATGATGTATAAAATTCAGCTGTAAATATAACTTTAAACTACAGTTGTAAATTTTTCACCAATAATAAATAAAAATTAGTTTAAAATCAGATTTTTTAAACATATATCGATCAGTACAGATGATATCATCCGTATGATAACAGTAAAACTGGGGGCCTGAAGTATTTTTCAATAAGTAGAAAAAAAACAAGAAATCATATACAAATTCAAGTTTTTAAAAAATTATTTAAATATACTTTAGGCCCTCAGTTTTACTGTTATCACACGGATGATACCGTCTATACTGATCGATATATGTTGAAAAAATCTGATTTTAAACTAATTTTTATTCAAAATTTGTGAAAAGATTACAGCTGTAATTTATAGCTATATTTATAGCTGAATTTTATACATTATTATAGCTGTTTTGTAGATAGTTATAGCTGTAATTATAGCTATAATTTATAGGTATAATTATAGCTATAAATTTTTAACTGAGTGCGGTCAAAATGCGCTAAAGTGAGGTTGTCAAACGATAAATCATATAGTTATAACCAAACAAGCTATCAAGTTACGTTTTTGCCACGAAAAAAAATTATTTGCCGTGTTATATTTCACGAATAATATTTTAGTATAAAATGTATATTTGAAGGAAAAAGACAACAGCTTACATCCTAGAGTGGTGCTGTCGGCGTTAATTAATAAGCGTATAAAATTAACGCATATGGATGCTGTAATCATGACATATTTTTTACAAAGACCTAATCAATAATTTCTAGCAAAAAAATTGTAAAGGTTATTGTTATATTGTCTTTATCATACTCAAGTTTCAGAGATACCAGAGATATAGTTATTGAGAAAAAGAGTCTCTAAGTGGGTTGAGAAATATTTCAAATGGAAAATCGAACATATAATTCTATCGGCCCATCTATATGTAGTGGATTGAAAAAAAACAGCATGGATAAATTGAATATTCAAATTCTGATTCATTACTTTTTTACAAAATAATTATTATTTAAAGCAATACATGAAATAGCTAGCTTTTTATAAAGATCAATGACAAAATAATAAACATAACTTCACCATCAACAACCTTGCCGCATGAAAATGGCATGAGCTTTTCCTCTCATTTCTGGCTAAAAAAAGAGATGAGTCTTGCAATTTCATTATTGGGTGTGCCTATTGTATCCAACTTCAAATAAATAAATAAACAATTTGTGCATAAATAATAACAAAAGATTTTTAAATTATTTTCTAGATTACTTAAGCTGCGACTATTGTTGCGAGGAATTCAGCAAGCGGATAACAGATCCGTAGTGGCTGCTTTAGGGAAAGCGAGTCTAAGTGTGGTAGGCAGCGTACAAGATCTGCAAAGCAGATTTTTGCGTTTTTGCCTAATTGCTCAAGGGATTAGAAATTTCCCTATACCCTGGCTTCCGGAAATAGATTTAGAATCAAAAATTAGCTTAGATGAGGAGCAGCAGGCTGCACTAATTGAAGCGGCCGCTGTAGAATCATCTATGAGTAGTGACTCGGAAATAAACATGGCTAATAGTGAGATTGAAAAAGAAAAGAAATTGAACAGAGTAGGTAGAAAAATTAAGAAAGTGCTAGGGCACAAGGAAAAATTTTTGAAATCTCTTGTAGCTAAGCAGGTAAAGGAAATAGCTGTGTTAGGACATAGTCCCAAGGCTTCGGGTAGTAACGTCCCTTTGGGAGACATTTTGATGCCAGTGGATGTTTCAGAGGCAAGGGATGGGGATGAAGACGAAATTATTTTGGGAAGGGACTTTAGCAATAAATCAGAGGAAGTTATAGGGAAAAAGAAAAAGCGTAGAAATCGGATTAGGTTGTTGTCAGGCAGTGACAGTGTAAGTTTGACTAGTAGTCGCGAAATTAAAATACAGACTGTTAGTGGCAATTTGGCAACAGTGTCAAATTTGATACAACAATCGTTACAAATAACCAGTAAAGGCATAGAGAAAAAATCAAAGTCACATTATAATAAAAGAAAGTCAATTCAAAACAAACAACGAAATAATCCAACTAAGCCTTTATCGAGTCCTGATACGATAAATCATGACCCTGTGGATAGTAGCTCTGGCAGTAGCACCGATAGTAGCTCTACTGAAGATAGCCATGATGAAATTATTGACAGTGTTGAAGGCCGTCGAGGTCAAAATAATAACACGAATAAAACAGTTAAGAATTTACAAGGCTGGAATTTAAGATTCGCAGGCAATGAAAAAGAAAACTCGGAAGAATTTTTAGATCGCCTCGTGGATTTTAAAAATTGCATGGGAGTGGCTACTAGGGATCTGCTGGCATCGTTACTGGCGATCCTAACACAAAATGCTAGTCGTTGGTACCGGGCCAATAAGAATGATTTAACATCATTCACTAAATTCAAACAGGCGTTTAAATCCCAGTTTATCGGGAAATTTGATAGGGAAAATTTGATGGAGGAATTGCGTTTGCGCACTCAAGCAAAGGAGGAGAAGATATCTAGATATCTATCCTGCTTTAAATATATTATCAGTAGATTTTCTGATCCTCCTTCCTTGGAAACGCAAGTAGAGTTAGCTCTACGCAATCTCTTACCATCTTATAGAAAAAGTATGGCGCGAAAAAGACTGAGAACGTTAGGAGACATAGAGAAATATGGAAGACGTCATGAGAAAGAATTAGATTTAGACACGAGATACGTTCCCCCTCCACCAGTCGAGAAGTCGAGGATTCCGACTGCTGCGTATACTAGACAGCCAATTAAATCGGCAAAAGTGGCTGTAGCTGAGGAGAACCAGCAAAGTGGCTCCAAAATTAAAAACCAGCAAGGAAAAACTAAGACTGGGGATTCTGTCCAGGCAACAGTGATTCCTTCGGGAAATAAGCTAAATCCTGAACCACAGAATCCCGCTCCTCAGGGAAAGGAACAAAGTGGCTATAAACCTATTCAAAACGATGGCTTATGTTATTTGTGCAAGGAGCCCGGCCATCGAAGAGCACAGTGTCCTAGCAACTGTTGTTTCCGATGCAAGGCTCCAGGACACAGAGCAAAAGACTGCCCATTAAATACTTCGTACTTACAATTATCATGTCAAGTATGCGGGGCATCGGGAGTAATATTTACGAACTGTCCTGATTGTGCAGGTAGGCGTAAATTGTTGGAAAATGCGTGGGCGGGAGAACAACGGGGACCCCTGTTCTCTCACCAAAATTAGTAGGGTCCCATAAAATAAGTAAAGACGTGGTAGTCGAACAGCCTGAACCGAAAAGTTCATCAGCATCATGGACAGATTTTGTTCAGAAGAACTCGACACCCACGTTTAACTTACCGAAAAACCCATCTCTCGTAGCATTAGGTTTTGATAGTGACTATGAGGAGTGGCGTGAACAAGTTGCAGCGAAAAGGGTCTGGGTATTAGGTTCTCATATGCCAAAGGACGATAAGTGTCAGGATAGTGGCTGTGAGAATTTAGATAAAGAAGGAGCTGATTCTGGCTTGACTGGCTTTGAGGATTCCTCTTTATGGCTGGTAAATAGTGGAGATAAGGAAATATCGGTTTCTCCCGTATTTCCATCTCAGGAAGGGGGAAAAGCCGTAGTAAATACGACTGATAGTAGAGAAGTGGCTAGTGCAGATCGCATGCCCAGACGTCCGTTTGCTCGTATCTCTTTGGGAGGCAAAGAATATGATGCGATGATTGACTCTGGAGCTGAAATCTCATTGGCAGGACCGGCAGTGGCTGAATAATTCAAAGACCGTCTAAGACCGGCTGATACGCTGTTAAAAGGCTTGTTCCATACCAGTGAACCGCTGGGTCTCTTGGACGTGTCAATAGAATTAGACGGTCATGTAGAGACTTTACCGTTACGGGTTGTGGATAATATAGGGCACGATATGGTATTAGGCATTGACTTCGGCAAGAAATGGGATGTCACGGTAAGCTTAGGAAAAAAATACTGGAAATCTTTTGACGGTCCATGGTATAAGTTTGGGTTCGAACCACGGATGTCAGGCTCACTAGTGGCTGGAATAACTGAGGTTAGTGCCTCTGAGAGAGAGAGAGAGTTGATCAGGTAGTGACTAAATTTCTGTCGAAAGATGCTGGCCGAATTGGATTGACGAATAGGATCGTACATAAAATTGTTGTGGAACCTGGTTCGTCTCCAATTTGTCACAGGCTGCGTCGCATGTCACCTAAAATGCGAGAAATTGCGATTGCCGAATTAGATAAGTTGGCTGAGGAAGGGGTAATTGAGCGCTCTCAAAGCGATTATTCAAGTGCCCCAGTGATGATACGAAAGTCTGATGGCTCTTACAGATTTTGTATCGATTATCAGGATTTGAATAAGCAAACGCGACGCGATGCTTACCAGCTCCCGAATATGGATGCTATACTTGATAAATTACGCAAAGCTAGATTTTTGACAAAAATTGATCTTAAGCAGGCGTATTATCAGATAGCAATAGAAGAAAATTAGCAAGCGTTACACAGCTTTTTCAGTGGCTGGGAAGGGGTTGTGGCAGTTCAAAAGAATGCCATTTGGTTTGATGAACGCCCCAATGACTTTTCAACGTTTGATCGATGAGTTATTTGGCCCAGAATTCGAACCAAATGTCTTCGGGTACTTGGACGATTTAATTATAGTGGATGAGGTTTTTGAAGAGCATTTAATGCACGTGGAATCAGTGTTGCGTATTTTGATTGAGGCTGGTCTGACGGTGAATCCCGAGAAATGCGAGTTTTGCTGCTCACAGCTATGCTACCTCGGATTCATGCTAGATCGGCATGGCTTGCGTCCTTGTCCGGAAAAAGTGGCTCCCATCCTAGAATATCCGGCACCAACTACTGTTAAACAGTTGCGGAGATCCCTGGGGATGATGGGGTGGTATGCGCGATTTATTCCAAATGATTCAGAATTAAAAGTTCCGTTGCTTGAATTATTACGGAAAAGACAGGCATGGGAATGGAAGGAGGAGCAGGAGCAGGCCTTTAACGAGTTAAAAAATTCTTAAATTAAGGCTCCTGTTCTGGCTCGACCTGACTTTTCAAAGCTTTTTACGGTCCAGTGCGATGCCAGTGGCTTGGCTATATGTGCTGTTCTCACTCAAGAACATGAGGATGGTGAACACTCTATTGTTTTCGTGAGTCGAACGTTAAATCTAGCGGAGAAAAATTATTCGACCACCGAAAAAGAGTGTTTGGCAATGGTGTGGGCAATCGATAAATTCCGTCCGTATCTCGAGGGATATCATTTTACGGTGATAACGGATCACAGTGCTTTGAAGTGGCTTATGGCTTTGAAGGAACCAGCGGGCCAATTGGCTCGTTGGGCTCTCAAGCTTCAGCAATGGGATTTTGAGATTATGCACCGCAAAGGCGCTTCTCATCATGTCCCTGATGCCTTGTCACGTATGTACGAGGGGGCCGAAGAGATCATGGTCTTTGAAGAGATCATTGATCCCTGGTACGTTAAAAAATTGGCAGAAGTCCAATTGGACCCCCATAAGTACACGACTTGGCGGGCTGAAAACGGCTTGCTGTACAAGTTCAAGGCCGATAAGTTACTGGATCCCATAACGTATAGAGATGATAGTTGGAGGTTGGTGATTCCCCTCGATAAGCGAGAAAAGGTTTAGACCCATGCCCTTAACCTCACCAGCACAGGACATTTTGGGATAGAAAAAACGAATGACAGAGTGGCTAAAGAATATTTTTGGCCTGGCATGTGGAATGACGTCTACACGTTCGTTCAGCAGTGTCCAGTGTGTCAGAAGTATAAAATTTCGCAGACTGGACCGCAGGGCTTGATGGGCTCGAGAATAGTGGAACGCCCTTGGACGGTAGTGGCTGCTGCTGGAGCTACCTTCCAGTAAGAGCAGGTGCAAATATATTGTGGTTTTTCAGGATCTGTTAACCCGTTGGAAAGAACTGAAGCCACTGTGTAAGGCTAACGGAAAGAGTATTGCTGCTGCGTTTCAGGAACTGGTACTGTTTCGTTGGGAAACGCCGGAATATTTCTTGACTGATAATGGGAAGGAGTTCTGTAATAAGTGGCTAGAGGAGGTATTATTTGAGTATGGGGTAACCCACGTAACTACACCGCCCTATCATCCTCAGGCAAATCCCGTGGAGAGGGTTAACAGGACTTTAAAGACAATGATCGCCATGTTCGTAGAGGCTGATCATCGCTCTTGGGACTTGCATCTACATGAGTTCCGTCATGCTGTAAACATGGCTGTGCAGGCGTCCACTAAGGTCTCGCCAGTTTTTCTTAATTTTGGTAGGAAACCTTGGCGAGTTAAAAGCTTGAGATGAGAAGTAGAAGGGAAAGTACCGATAATAAAGGTGGCTCCAAAAGAGTGGCTGGATCGGCTTAAAAGATTAGACGCGTTGCGTGACTTAGTGGCTAAATTTATTGACGAAGCTTGTGACAAACAGATGAGGTATTACAACAGGGGTATAAAGTCTGTAACATTTTCTGTGGGAGATCAAGTTATGCGTAGAACTCACCCCTTGTCTAGTGCCGCCAATCAGTTCTCAGCTAAACTAGCACCACGGTATGAGGGGCCGTTTACGATAGTTGCAGTTAAGTCTCCCGTCGTTTACGTACGTGATATGGGAACAAGTGCTGAAAATGCTAAGGTTCACGTATCAGAGCTTAAAAGATATGTCCCCCCAAGACTGGCAGCCATTCCTCGTTAATGGGTACAGGCGTAGTGACAAGGTTGATGAGTTGTATTCATGTTTCTTTCAGGGGTATGGAACCAGAATTGTCATCACCTGGTTTGACTCCAGACTATCTGGAACATTACGAAATTTGGCTGTCTGAGTTGGAGCACCCCCTGAACCGAGGTGTAGGGATATTATGCTTCACTCAAGCGATCCCTGGATACAGCTGATGGATGAGGATCCTTTGTTGATCCAAGTGAGCGAGGAAACAGTTCAGGGTTGTCAGGGTCCAATCCCGATGGCTGTTAATGGGCTGGAAGAGGATAACCCGGACCCGAGTCTGCCTTTGACTCCTTGGGATGTATCTGAGGTGGCATGCCTTTTTCAGGTTCAACTGAATGAGATTATGATGGAAAGTCCTCCATTGATTGAAGTAGCTTCTTCTGGGGCCAAATAAAGTTCTTTGGAAGAAGGCCGGTCGTCACCTCTGGGCCCCACTAGGCATCTGGGGTTGCCAATCAATGAGAGAAATTGGAGTAATGATTGGGAAGCCAATCCGGGAGACGAATCCCGACCTGCATTCACCATTGACCCCACTCCGGGCCCGAGTTGTGGCTCCCGTCGTAGAGCCCGAAAACGGGCTGGTGAGAGTGGCTTCGATTGGGCCGAAGCTAGTTTGGGGATCGAACGGCAGGAAGAATCGTTGGAAGCCGGCTTCCCGATTAGATGGTCAACAACGCCTATCGACCCAGAGATTGCCGAGCAGTTGCTGCCAAGGCCTGAGGAGCGACCTATGTTTAGCTCAGTCCCTGAAACATCGCCATTGGTTCCTCGGTCTCGGGGAGGAAGTGTGGGTCGAGTGTCACGCTGGCGAGTACGATCGCATCGATTGCGTCACCAACGGGGTCGATGGAATGAGCGGGTATACGAGATCCCGGAAAATTTCAAGTGGGACCAACACCATAACGAGAGAATTTTGAGTCAAGGGGAAGTTCCTGGGGAAGTACCGCCGCTGTCTCGCAAATGGCGGGAGGTATTGCCTCCAAATCCTCCACCAAGGGAAGAAACGGAGGAGCGGGACTTAAGCTTAGCCCATCCTGGGCCTCAAATTCGCCTGCGCGGTGTGATGTTCGGAGGACTGAAGGCCATTGATATGGATCTATCGGGAGACCCACCAGTACTGCCTGGGGTGTGCCTCAACTGCTGGGCGCCGGGGCATGGTCGTGTGTTGTGTCAGGCACCTGTGACAGCCATGTTCTGTCACAAATGTGGGCGATGCGGCGACGATCTCTCCAGCTGTCCGCGTTGTAGCGACGCACACTAGGAGTATTTGTGAAGGCGTTACGGGAGGCAGAGACGTTCTGAAGTTTACGGTCGTCGGGTGTCTCGTCGGTTTGATCCTGAACCCCAGGTGACTGCCCAAACCGCGGCACAATGAAGGGAGCTTCTTCATCTCCTTCGGGCGACCAGAGGCCCATCCGATTTGCGCAATCAGATGTTGAGGATAGCGCTCCCAAGAGACCATTAGGGAATCTTGAGGAGAGATAGTAGTCAATTTTGTTTTTTTTTTTTTATTTTTATGAATCCGCAAACCAGTAGTGGCTGAAGTATTTTTTTTATTATTTTTGTTGGATAGTGGCTGAGGAGATTTAAATTAGAGAGAGTACTTGTTGTTTAGGGGAGACGATTGTGACGAAGTTGCAGCGTCAAGCGCGCACACAGCGGCCTGGCTGTGGTAAATCCCTAAGTTGCATATGTGCGTGCCTGTGTGTGTGCTCGGCGTGATCGGATATTGCCTCTCAGGCCATGGGTCGTGCGCGCACGCTTGGTGAGCGGCGCTGACGTGACTTAGGCATGAGAGGTGTGGCTTATTGGTTGGTGGCGGGTAAATGGGTCGTGACGGCGCCTCCACTTTTGAAGGAGTGGAACGGTCTGAAACATACGGACCAGACCAGTGGAGGCGCCGGCATGACTTGCCGGTCAAAATATTATGTGGGTAAGGAATAAGGGATGTTTAATTTAATAAAAGAGGGCGCTATTGATTAATTAGCCAATCCCAAATCGTCAATTGATGGTAGGCGATCGATCAAAGGGCTGGTAGGGATTCTTCCCGAGGTTTTGAGCTAGAGAAAGGAAGCGGGGCGAGTTAGTATTCGATTAGTTTTGATACGTCGCGTTGGTACGGGAAGTTTCCTTGACTAACGTGAGATCATCGCAAATTTCGAGTTTTGGGTTGTTGGATAGCTCTCCCGAGTGTCTTGTTGACCGAGAAATCTGTCCTTGGGTTTTGGCTGGCTGGTGCGTTCGGTGGCTTGAGGGTGGTGAAGGACTGGGGCCGACGCCGACATCAGGTACAGGAGACCGCAAGGAAGCTAGGAGTCAAAGGCATCATCCGTGAGTACTGTCTGTTTAAGTTAGTGGCTGCGCGATCTGGTGATTTGAGTCGCGAGGTGCACTTCGTGCCCTCCTCGATCAAAGCAAATAGTGGCTGGGGTTCGCGGATAGTGGCTTTTAGGGGGCAAATTAGTGGCTCCTTGTGAAACTAAAATAAAAAGGAGAAAGAGGAATTTACAGCTGTGCGGGGTACTTTGGGTTACGACACCGGGGTACGGTGGTCGTACCAAAAAGGCCGGAGCTGCACAGTTGTACTCGTAGCGTTGTGCCCGGGGTAGAGGTGCGAGTGCGCCAAGCTAACCGGGTACAGCGTTACAAAGCATAAACACACTTTGCATTTTATGCGCAATTAAAGAATTATGAAACGTTGTCAAAGCTTCTGTGCATACGTGGAAAGCCAAAACAAATACAGGAGTATCATGCAGTTCATCCCACGATGCAAAAATACAAATTGTGGCGTAGCAAGGACTCATTTTTGTGCCCTTCCGTGCCTTTCATCTTAACACCATATTTAAGGTGAGATGCGACTACTACAGTGCCAACAAGCCTGTTCAAATCAATAGGAGCGGCCAAACTTGATATAAATAATAAAGAAGCCTGCAAACTTTAACCAAACGACCAACTGCACTTCATTATTATTAAATAAACAATTAACGCAACAGGTGCTTTTAACCAAATGACACAGTGTGCATATTGATCTTTACAAACATTATTAATGCAACAGGTAACTTTATCCAAATAACCCCAGTACGCGTTTTGATTGTTAAATAAATAATAAATATAAAAATTACCTTTAGAAAAAGGACCAAGAGTGCATTTTTGTTATCAAATGAATTATCAATAAAATATATAGGTACCATTAACAAAACGATCCAGCGTATCTTAATTGATAAATATACAATCGACACAAAAAATGCCTCTAACGAAACTATCCAGTAAGCTTCTTGATTATTAAATTATTAAAAATTGTTTCAATTCAACAGGCAACTTTAAACAAATAACCAAGTGCCTGTTGACTATTAATTTAATAATTTAAATGCGTGTCGAGTTGTTTAATAGAATACACTTGTTAAAAAGTTTATTTATATAATAATTAGAATGTCCATGACTCTGAAGTTGCAACGTTGCATTCAACGAAAATAAAAAAAATTTTTTTGTTTCTTGTTTTTTTATATTTGAATGCTTTAAGTGCTTTCACTATAACATGAGAAAGACACCCAACAACTTTTAGATCATAAAAATGCAGACCTCTTGAGATATAAAAGATTAACAATTCATTCAAGTGTATGAGGAGTAAGGGTACTATTTTTCCAGAAACTCTGATAGATATATGTCATACGGCTGGCTGCAAGAGGGGGGCGTGGCCGGGGTCCTATTTTGGCAGATGCCACGTGATCCTGCGTGGGTAGCCAGTATGCGCGGAAGAGGGCGCGCGGTAGCCTCGTGCAATTTAAATATTATTACCGACGCTGCTTGGTCAGTAACTTTTTTTTTTTTTTTTGTTTGGAGGGGGAAAATTAAGGCATCCAAGTTCCAACTGTGCCGATTGGTAAGCGTGACAGAATTTGAAAATTGCAAAATTCAAAAATTTGTTCTAATTCTTGACCGCTCTTCGTAAGGGTTAGTATAAGAAGCGGGTGGTGGGTGGGGTTTTTTAAATAAATTATAAAATATATTTCATACATATATTATATGGAAATAAACAGAATTTTTAAATGTTTTACAAAATTATTACAATATTAATATATTACAATGTTACAATATTGTTAATTAATTCTATTTAATTTAATATTTATTTCATTTCAAAAAATCTCTAGACAGTATGTCGTTAACTCTAATAATACCATGTCAAAATTATTTTCTAAAAATAAACTATCGATCGTAAAGATTTCCTTTGACATTTTTTCGTAAATATGAAAAGTGTTCCTTTATCAGCTTTTCCAAATTTGATACAGTGGTTTTATTCGTTTCAGTCATACTTTCTAATAAAAAAATTAACTCGTTCACTATAAATTCCTTACACTTAGTAACTAACGTTGCTACACTTTCGATTTGGCGAAATCTTTCATCCACACATATGACAGATTGAGCGAGTCCAAAAAATGTACAGTGCTGCATAACAGTAGTTGAATTGTACGTTTTTTTTTCCTATCAGCATATTCTCCGTCACTGATTTCATTTTTATCAAAAATAACTGATTCCTTTCCGTAAGATGATGTGAATACTAACTCGATATTACCTACTTGTATGCGATCCATCTGACGGGTGTCTTATCAGTAAGGTAATCATTTATAAAAGCAAAATGATTTTTAAGTTCGCTCCATACATATGGATTTATAATTACACCTCCTGTAATCTGAAATTTTGAAAGCTGCAACAAAGGCTCGAAACACTGATGATGTATATAATAAAGAAGCCCAACGACGATTTTTTTCGTAGCCGTCTTGTTGAGTGGATACGAATGCAGTAATACCTTTGCAGTTGATATGATAGCACTTTCACTGTCTCTTGTATTTTCATCAAAATTTACGAAATCGGATCCTGGCTTGTCACTATCACGCGTTAAAAAATATTTTTGTTTCTGTTTGAATAGATCCATTTTACAGATCGATGAAACGTAGTAAAATTTGAATCACTCGTGTTGTTTTACTTCACTTAAAAATTTAAAGAAATACGTGTTTGCGAACAGGGTGAATGTTACCTATGCAGCCGTCGTTATCGAAACCGTGAAGATGACTGACAGTGTAATAGAAAGGTGATACTCTAATGCTAAAATTTTTCATTTCTGCTGCACTCTCCCTCTCAAATTTTTTGTCGATACATGATTCATAAGGATGTCCTATAGATAGTACACCATTTATGTTTATCACGTACACTGTTACGGAAAAACCTGCTAAAACATGCTTGAACGCGAGCTCAAATCTATATTTTGTCTTTCTTTAAGTCATCTGAGAAGTATTTGCGAACAAATGTAGGGGTTTTCCTCACTCTTTTTCAAAATATGAAAGAGAGGAAGTGACGACGGTGAAAAATATGCAATTGTCCCTCAGTTGAAACATATTTATTGTCCCTCAGCTACAATAATTTTAATCTTTCTTAGAACATGAAGAACTATAAGGAACAGCGGTGAAAGTGCGTGATTGTCCCCCCGGTAGTAATATTTGACGTCATACCTGTAGAGTTTCCCAGGCTATGACTTGAGTGGACGTATCTGACTGTGTATACCTTATACTTTTATCATAATCTCGCTAAAACTTCGACCAAAGGGGGGAAAGTATAGAAGTAGCTAAGGAAAAAAAGAAAACGTAAAAGAAAATTATTTCTTATCTGACACTCATAGCCGAATCACATCTTGCTGATACGTTACAATAACTTTCCGCGTTACAATTCGTTCGAGGTCTTCCTCAATTTACTTGAAAGTTAAATACAGTGTATTTCTTGCATTTATTTAAACTTGTTTAAATTTTCGTAACAGTGTGTTTTCACTGTGGCGTTGCTTTAGTTTTTTGGTTAGCTACAGAAATTTTTCTTATTTTTTTTCTTTGCGTTAATAAAAAAAGTAAAAAAAAAAATGGAAGCATCTATGGTCAGTGGTTTATTTGAGGTTGTCCGTTCGTGTGTGCAATACGCGACCATCGTGTCGGAAGATGCACGTAAGGTGTACACTGACAAGTGGCTTAGTAACGTGCTACCTACATACTTCGTTAACGAATTAATAGGAGTATTACAGGAGCTTTTTACCATTTACCTGGAGGGGGTGCACGCGGTTGCGTTGTACCCTCTGTATCTAATTCGTAGTCCCATAGCCATCCAAGCAGTGGTAGAGTGTCTACCATCTAATGCTAGGAACATCGGGATGTTAAAGGAAATGTATAAGGCGTACGATAAACTTGGTAAGTAATGTATTGTATTGTGTTTTTTCAAAGTTTTTTTTACTTACAAATTTTGCATGATCCGTAAAATTAAACGAAATGCTGTTTTAGTTGCCAACATATGTTTTGAAGATTCCGAAAGTCTTTCAAACGTTGATGGTGCACTTAAGAGAAGGCAGGAGGACCCCTTGGATGATGGTATGCCTGGACCGTCAGGGGTGGGCCTCTCTTACAAGAAGATAAAAATATCTTCAGGTAAATTAAAATCTTTACGTACACGTCTTTCTTCTATCATCCATTTTAACTTTCAAAATTATATTCATTTTAAAATATTACGTAGAGAGACAAACTGACCGCCAGCTGGAGGAGGTATTTGAACCGATGCCCAGTCCGTCGGGGGTAACTATGATGCGTTACACCCCTGCAGGTAACTAATAAATTTAATATTCGTGTTTCTCAAACACAATGTATAACATTTTAATTATAATTGTAACATATTTTTATTTTACAGATAGAGTTGATGGGATTAAAAGTGCTTATATCGAACAACAGCAGGAGCAACCCCCTTATCATCAACATGGAAGAGGTGTTGCAAGCGTCGCCGTGCAAACAGAAGATGAACCGGACACGTCAATAGGTACAAAATATGTTACTTTGGAAAGCGATAAAAAAAAATTCGTGAAATCTTTTAAAACCACTTGTCCCGCGATAAAATTTAAAATTATCAACCCTTCCGATGCAGCAAATACTTAAGATTGGATCAAGAACGCTTTTCAAGAACTTATGACTGTTATTAAAAAAAATTACTCTAGTAATTATCTTGTAGGGATAGATTTGCACTCAGACGCGTTGACGGGGGGTCGGCGGGTATCTATTACAAACTTATTGATCAAATAAATTTTCAAGATATCTGGGGTCTATGCGAAAAAATTGAACAAAGAAAACGAATAATCGACATCGTGAAAACTTTAGTAGTTGAGGTTACATACGTGAAACTCCCTCAAGGGTGGGGTGCACAGGAAGATATTATAAATAGTTTGAGTAGAAAAGGCGTCTTAGTGATAAATAATAGAGATAATCTATGTTTAGCTAGGGCTCTTGTATGTGGTAAAGTTTTGACTGCGAAAAATTGTTCGTCGGATTGGTCCTAACAATGGAAAAAAATTAAAACCGAAAATGAACAAAAGTCGGGAGATATTCAATTAATGCTAGTTATTAATGTAGAGTTTTCAAAATTTCTGCGATATTGTGAACAACATAATATATGTATTCGGATATTTGAATATGAGTCTTTTGGTGATGACACAGCTCTTATATACGATGGTGCTAATGACGGAGCAGTATATTGCACATCATTTATAAACATCATGTATTATGAGGACATGGGCATTATAATTTAATTAAAAATTTATTAACCGTAAGATCAATGTATTTTTTTGCAATATGCAATAAAAATTACAAGCGTGTGGGTGAGCATGTTTGTAAATCGGTTTGCCCTGCATGCAATGGGTCGCCAAATTGTAAAAACACCAACGATACGTTAAAAAAAACTTGCACTGATTGTAGGAGAGAATTTTACGGAGATCAATATTGTAATAATCATAAGATAAAAGGGTCATTTGGGCGTACAAAAAAACACAAAAGAGCGACAAGAAGCATATGCAACGTAGTTAAAATTTGTAATTTATGTGCCAAGCTAAAGCTAAACTTAGCTAAAGGTAAGCATGAATGCCGAAAAAAATATTGCAAAGAGTGTAAAAGCGTTCATAAGTTTAACACGCTTTGTAGTATGCAACCTATTAAACAATAATTTAAATGCTAAAAAAAATTGTTTTATTTTTTACGACTTTAAAACACGACAAGATAAAGAATTACATGATACAGCCAACACGTGTGTACACATATCGATCCTTTGCGTGCTGCAAGTACGATGCGATGCGTGTATAGACAAGATAGAAGAAAATCTCCACGTGATTTGTCCCTTCTGTGAAGAGTGTCTAAAAAATTTTGTTGATTTTGCAGTAAGATTTCAAAGTAAAACTTTCGCTTCATTTATCTGTATAGCTCATAACTCTAAGGCTTTTAATGGTCAATTTATATTAAAATATATTGTAGATAATAAAAAAGGTACTCCCGATACTATTCTTAATGGGCGTAATATTATTATTATGCCGTTAGGAAAAACTAAGTTTATAGATAATTTAAATTACTTACCCATGAAATTGGCTGATATACCCAAAACGTTTAGTCTTGCAGGAAATATAAAAAAAGAGTATTTTGTACATTTATTCGTTACGAGCGATAAAAATTGTAAAGGTCCTTATCCAGATTCTTGCTCCTACGCGCCAGATTCTATGAACACCCGCGATCGCGCAAAGTTTTTAGAATGGTACCATAAAGTAACTTCAGACGTAAACGCGCAGTTTAACTTTAAAAAAAAACTTGTTGAGTATTGTGTGCAAGATGTTAAAATATTACGTGAAGCTTGCACGGCTTTTCGAAAAATTTTTATACAAGTCGGAAAAGTAGACCCCTTTGTTGAAAGCGTGTCCATAGCAAGTGCATGTTCCGTACTATACAGAAGAAACTTTTTAAAAAAGATTTAATTGGGATTATTCCAGCAACTGGGTGTACACACGCAGGGCAGTTTTCTAAAAAATGCATCCACTGGCTTTTGTGGGAAGAAAAAGTCAGGAAACTAGAGATTATCCATGCAGGTAGATCGCGAGAATATCGTTTAATAGAAGGTCTTCTCGTTGATGGTTACTTAAAACCTTAAGTAGAAACAACCCGTGTTTCAGTTTCATGGGTGTTATTTTCATGGTTGTATTCGCTTTTTTCCTAACGATCGATATCAAAAATTGAACAATAATGAAACTTTCACCGAACGATACGAAAATACTATGAAAACAAGTTTTAAAATAAAAGAATACGGTTACGAAGTGATTGAGATGTGGGAGCATGATTTTGACAAATCTATAAAAAATAATAACAAGTATTTAGACTGTATAAAAAATTACCTAATTGCGGAAATCTGCACCATAAACCCTCGAGATGCTTTTTACGGTGGTCGTACAGAGAATATTATCACACATTATACGATTAAAAATATTGAAAGGATAAAATATTTGGACGTTTGCTCACTATACCTTTACATTTGTAAGACAGGCATTTTCCACTTAAACATCCAAAAATTTATATCGGGAATGACTGTTTAGAATTATCAGGAAAAAACTTTGAAAATTTTCAAGAAAAAGTGGAAAATTTAGTTAAATGCACAATTTACCACCACGAAATTTATTTCACCCTATACTTCCGACAAAAATGAGTAGTCGTTTACTTTTTGAATTATGCCGCACGTGTATGGTAACATCCTCTCAGGAAGAATGTAAACACGATTCAGTGTCAGATAGGGCTTTATCCGGTACATGGGTATCCGTCGGAATAAAGAAAGCTCTAGAACTAGGGTATAAATTATTAAAAATTAATGTCATTTGGCAAAATGAAGTTGCTAAATACGATCAGATTTCTCAAAGCGGTGGTTTATTTACAGAGTTTATAGACACTTTTTAAAAATTAAACAAGAAGCAAGTGGGTGGCCCTGTACGGTTAAGACGGAAGAAGATAAATAAGAATATATCAATAATTATGAACATAAAAAAGGTATTAAATTAGACATTTGTAACATTAAAAAAAATTCAGGTCTGCAGTCTGTAGCAAAATTATGTTTAAATTCGTTTTGGGGGAAATTCGGTCAAAGAGGAAATTCACCTCAAACTAGTATAGTTAATGATTATAAAGAGTTACTAAAGGTATTATGCGATAGTGAGAAGTATGTAGAAAATTGTCTACCGGCGAATGATAGTGTTATGTATGTAACGTGGCGATATAAATAGGAAGTGGCACTTTCCTCTCCATGTACAAACGTTGCTGTAACTGCATATACGACAGCTCAAGCACGTTTAAAACTTTACTCATACTTGGAAAAACTCGATAGAATAGTTTTGTATTATGATACAGACTCAGTAATATTTACAAGTAACGATGAAAATGTCAGTAAATATCAACCACCTACCGGTTCGTTATTAGGTCAGTTAACAGACGAATTAGAGGTGTATGGTGAGGGATCGTATTTAGAGACCTTTGTTTCAGGAGGTCCTAAATCTTATGCGTACCGTGTGCGTGCAGCTGCTGGGGGGTTTCATGATGTATGCAAAGTCAAGGGTATTAAATTAAATTACGAAAATTCATCAAAAATAAATTTCGATTCTATTGTAACTATGGTTAATCGATGGAATGAAAATAATGTCGAATCAGATAACACAATAAAAATTAAAAATATGATGATTACAAAGTCCGACATACATGAAGTGGTAACGCGTAATGAAGAAAAAACATGTGCGATAGTTTTAAAAAAGCGGCGGTTTATTTCGGAAACCTTATCGTATCTTTTCGGTTATCAAAAAAAATAAAATAAAATAAATAAATTATTTTTGTTATAGATACAGTACGCGCAATCAAAAAAGTCTGTGCTGACGGAAATTGTGATTGCCATCGGTACTGTTGTCGTGTGCCAACGTGCAAGTATTATCCAACCTATAAATCCTCTTTAAAAGGATTAGCATGGCACTCCCGTTTACATATGCTTGTTAAACTCAAATCAGATGGAGAAGTTAAAGCGTATCACGAAATGTACGAAAATCTATTAAAGCTTGATTTTATTGAGATGACCTTTGAATATGTAAGAGTGTTGGGGTATTTTAACGAGTCAAGCGTCATATGGAGGCTTTTATAATAAATACAAATAAAATAACAGATATTTATGTAATAGCAATACAAGATAACAAATGTCATAATGACTGGTGTGCGTCTGTTGGTATGCACTTGTAAAACACAAATACAAAATATATTGTAACAATGATTTTTTTAAAATTTTTAATAATTAGAGTTCTTCCCAATATGAATGTGAAACTTTTTTTATTTTTCCCTAATCATATATTTTCTTATAAAATTTTGATATTCAATACATATTATATACTAACGCTGTAGAAGAAAAACGATGATGGTTATAGTTGCGAAAGATGAGTCACTTGCTTCGTTCATCTCTTTCACTCCATCTCTTTTACTCATAGCATGGTCATTTTTATGATATTTTTCAAAGGGGCCTGTTAAGAGAAAGGAGAGAGAGAGAGAGAGAGAGAGATAGAAAAAAAAGATGTCACTACATTCTGTAAAAATATATTATAAGAGCATGTTATAATATGTTTTTTACTCAGTATTTCATGATGTCTGCAAGTAGTAAGAAGGAAAAGGGTACTATAGAAGAGAAGACCCCTCTACTTACCAGAAAGGACGAGGAGCAAAAAAAGAACTCGTTATTTTCGTCAGTTGAAAAATTCACGACCGATCGATTCTCCAGCAACCAAAAATCTTGTCCAGAGAATAAATATTATAAGAAAGTGTAGTAGTTCACCATCATGGATTTGGTTGTAGATATACAAGGTTTTTATGACTCTGACAGGCGTTTTATACCAAAAAAAGTTGCCGTGGTATCGATACAAGCAAATGTCATCAGTCATTGGTTAATGAAACCACCCCGCCCATTCAACGATTTACCTTAAGATGTAAAAAAGAGCAACAATTACAGCACGCTAGAAGCTCACGGTATAGAGTGGTTTGACAGAGATACCACAACAAATTATTTAAAATGTAGTCTCATTACGCTTACTAAAAATCTCAAGAGAATTTACATGTATGGTAACGATGGAGCCGAGTTTATAAGTTCAATACTAGCACGTGAGGTTCACGACTTATCGCAAATTCATACCTCATTCAAAATGTATTAAAATAAAAAAATTGGTTCACCAATTTGTCTAACGCATGCGCAAAAACATTTCAAAGACAAACAGTCATTTTGTGCACTGTATAGAGCATGTTTGTTAAAAGAATGGATCATCGAGACTGAATCTCTAAAAAAAGCATCAGCGTTGGATAGTGATGCATATTATAACGCCTACCAGAAGCTTAAACGTCAAAGATCGCTGCGACCATCCCCTGGATGTCCTGACGTTGTGGATTGCGTCGGTGATAATAAAAAATCAAACAATTATTTGTTACTGTACGTTTTTGAAAGAAGTTATTGCAAAATAAAATCGTCAAACTAATATTTTGGCTTTTTTTAGAGTGGTACCCCATCCGAAATTTTATTTTTAAAAAATCCCATACTTATAAATTACATTACATTAGGTGTAATAAAATATATAGATAAATAAAAAAATTAAAAAAATAATAATATGCAAGCCCTGAAGAGATCAAATTGAATCAACGGTTTCATGTCGATGAAACCATTAACCAACTGAGCTATTCAGGAATTGCATCTTCCAAAATCAGAATAAGGTACTACAACTACTTTGTTAGTAATAAAAGTATACGAGTCGTTCATTTGCGTAGTTAGATACCAATGCAGGTAATATTTTTCTGGTGCATGCTCCTTCCATCTACCCAAGGGAGTAGTTGAGAGAAGAAGAGAGTAGCGTCTGATGTGTACGTAAAGACAAATCAGCTGACACTCACACATCGAACCAACCCATGCGTAAGAGCATATAAATATATATGTGTATATATATATATATATATATATATATATATATATATATATATGAATATACATATATACGCTTAAGTATTAGCTACAAAATTGTACTGTTGCACCCACCACCACAAAGTAGGTATACTTTTCGGTAAAGTATTAAACGTACTAGCTTTTCAAAATATAATTAGTATAAAAAATATTGTCATAATAGATACCCGTTGTCAACATCCGTGGACAAGCATGATTTGCGGTTCAACTGGTTGTGGAAAAACAGTTTTTGTTAAAAGATTTCTAAATAATATAGAACAAATGGCGAGCGTTACATTTGACCGTATTTTATTTTATTATGCAGAGTGGCAGAATGGCTATAAAAGTGAAAATTTTTTGAAAGACGGACGACAAATTTAATTTCACGAGGGGTTGCCAAAACCTTCTGACTATTTAAACGATCCTCATCTTAAAAAACTTTTAATCATCGAGGATCTGATGCGAGAATCGTCGAATCATGTTGTGGTAGATCTTTTTACGAAAGGGAGTCACCATAAAAATATTAGTGTAATGTTTATAACACAAAATATTTTTTACAAGTCAACTCATTCGCGAGACATAAGTCTGAACGCATCATATATTGTCGTATTTTAAAATCCTCGCGATCGCGCGCAGATACAACATTTAGCGAGACAGATATATCCCGAAGATCCGAAATTTGTGCAAGAGGCCTATCAAGATGCAACGGCTAAAGGTCATGGTTATCTTATGATTAATTGCAAACAGGACACTTTGGATGAGTTAAGATTTCGTGCGTGTATATTCCCCGACGACGAGTATCAATATGTTTACCTGCCAAAATATGCTACGAGTGCATTTGCGTATCTGGGTTGAATTAACAGATAAAATAGTTAGTAGTAACCCTCAGCTCTCAGTTTTCTTTTGACTATGAAGCCATCAACATCGAAAAACGGGCGTTTTAAACAACTCCCTCGTCGTGCAAACGAGCCTCGCGAAGCTCCATTCGAGAGATGGTACATTGCGATTTTAGAAGCTCTAACTCATCTAAACAGAGAACAGAGAGCTGCATTGTTAAAAGAAGGAGACAAAAAATTAATCAACTGCTTGTGCGAGTGTGTTTTAAACGTTCTCAAAGGTGTTGTTTCTTTGAAAAACAGTCAAAAAAAAAAGTTTAAAAAAGTTTAAAAGCATTTTACGACAATTAATCGCTAAAAGTAGAGATAAACATTCGTGAAAAAAAGAAGAGGAAAATTATAGTTCAAAAAGGTAACGGTTTTTAACCGTTAATATTACAACCTATTCTAAGTTAAATATTATCAAGAATATTGTAAAAATAAACAAAATGGAAAGAGGGAAAAAAATGATTTTACTGTCTAAAGACCAACTCGAAAGAATAAAAAGAGAAAGCACCGTAGGGGGAAACCCCGGTCCTTCTACTCCTACAGCCGCAAATAATTTTTTCACACATTCTATTTTACAAACCACACAGACAGCCGGAGATAACTTAAGTCGATTAGACGACTCGATGAAAAAAATTCTAGATTCAAATTCGTCTAGCAATGAATACGATAAATTTAAGGAATACTTGAGTTTTACACAGGTATTTATACTTTATCGATGAAAAGCGTGAGCCAATGCAGATTGCTGAAAACGAAGTTAAAAATATCACTACTACTACAGATGTTTGTGGAATGAGCGAAGAAACGATTATCAGTACTGTACCTAAAGTGTACCAACAAAAGTCTATGCTGCTTTTAAAACATTTAAAAGGATACAAAAACAACATTAAGTGGGATAGTACAGGTACAGTTATTTATAAAGAAAAAAAAATTGATGGGCCAAATATTATCGATTTAATTAATGATGCTGCAAGGCGAAGGAAAAATGTTAAATCGGTGGGGAGACAAATTGTTGCTAAAGTACTTCGGGAGATAAACACTCCTAAAGAACTCGTGGGAAATACAGACCTCTTGAAAATCGTAGATCAGGACAGTTCAAGCTTGCTGTTGGATGGGGCGAGTAATATAAATACTTTTTTATCACCTTTGGAAAAAACTGTACACGATGACAAATCTAATGATGATAAGCATGTAGTACTTTCATCGACACCAAAATCAAGCGGTGTTAAAAGCTGGTTACGATATTAATAAATAATGAATGTGCTAGAGAAACAATATTTTACCCCTAACCATGAAGCAGCATTTTCTGGGGTCCGCAATTTAATAAGACTAATTAAAAACAAAATCTCCCCCGAAAAAATCAAAGAGTGGCTGCAAAAACATGATACTTATACTTTACATAAATCTATTCGGCGAAAGTTTCCACGCTTGTTTTACGATGTCAATGCTAGAGATGAATTATGGGAAGCAGATCTCATTCAACTGACGTCATTAAAAAACTACAACGACGAAGTGTCTTTTATTTTAATTGTAATTGATGTATTAAGCAAATTTGTATGGGTGCAACCTTTAAAAGATAAAAGTTGCCGTAATGTAACAGTAGGTTTTAAAAAAATTCTTGAAAATAGTCAATCTCGCTCGCCCTTTATGTTACAAACGGATCGAGGGACTGAATTTTTAGGCAGTAAATTTCAGCGCTTTTTGAAAGACAATTCTATAAAATTTCGAGTTGCCAAAAACCCTGATGTTAAAGCGGCCGTAGTAGAGTGCGTCATTCAAACCTTTAAAGAGCGTTTGTACAGATATTTTACATACAAAAATACATACCGTTACGTAGACGTTTAACAAGATTTAATTAGTGGTTACAATAATACCCCCCACTCTACAACAAAGTTAGCGCCAAGCAGTGTAACAATATATAACGCACATATAGCACGACAAAATTTAGTCAATTCGAGACAACCACGAACAAAATAACGGCACAGTCGAAGTAAATATAATTATAAAGTAGGTGATTATGTACGCATAAGCCGTGATAAAAATGTGCTTAAAAAAGGTGCAGTAAAAACATGGAGTGAAGAGATATTTAAAATTACTCGTTCGCAAAGAGCGTGTCTTGGAGCAAGACTACAAAATTGACAAGATCTTGAAAACAAGAGGAAAAGGGAAAAACAAACAACACTTTGTTAGTTGGGCAGGATACCCTGAAAAATTTAACTCGTGGATAAATTCAAGCGATTTAAAAAACAATGCATTATAACGAGTTTACTGTAACTCTACTTAGCAATAGTAGTATGATATATTTTCCGAACAATACTACAACAAATTTTTCCACTCAGTTACCGAAAGAGATCGAGCTAAGTGGTAAATGGGAGGTAGGAATTTCCGAGATTCACGTACCGTTCACTATTTTGCATGTACGACGAGAAGAAGCTGTAATAAGCGATCCTGGTGAAGAAAAAAAGTGTTTTATTTAGCACGGCACCTACGACTCTGTACATAGTTTATGCATGGAAATAAACAGAAAATGGTTGGAATACTATCATAAAGATAAGAAATGTCAGCAGCTAATTTATGATCATCGAGGCGGATTTGTATTTATTGGATTTCCAATAATAGGACCAGGACGTAAAAGAACATGTGGAAAAACTCCGGCTGTATCAACTGTAGTAAAACGCGTTATTGGGTTTGAGGAAGGACTGACCGAGATTGAGCGTGACCGTGCCGAAATAAGAGGGGATTACAGGCTACTGTTTCACGGTAAACAACCAGCAAGCTTATCAAGAGCGGTACCCGATCAACTTTTTATCTATTCTATTATAAGTGAATTAAGTATAGTTGGTGACACATTTGCACCCCTGCTGAAAACAATAAATTTAGCCGCTCAAGATATTAATTTCGGAAGCACAATTGTCAAGAGATATACTCAACCAGCCTACGTACCCCTCCTCAATAATAGATTTCATACAATTGATATAGATATAAGAGATCAATTTGGTAAACCAATATCATTTGAGTTTGGGACCCTGACCGTGGTGTTACAGTTTCGGAAAGTTTTCTTTTAAGCGAATCGTTACAAAATGGTTTTTTACGAGGGGTATCACACACAGCACGGTGGCGGAAGAGGAGTCAAGCATGTGTTTGCGGGGTCATATAGACAGAGAGGACATGGATTAGGCTCTTTTTTCACTGGACTATTTCGGAGTGCTATGCCCTACATAGTCAGAGGTGCTCGTGCCGTTGGAAAAAAAGCTTTACGAGCGGAAGTGAATATAATTGACGATATAGGGGAAAGCAATATTCCATTTTAACACGCATTTAAGAATTGGATAAGCGAATCTGGTAAAAATTCAAAACGTAAGGCTACAGAAAAAATTGTGAAGCTGATGGAAGGATCGGGATATAATGCTTTACCATAGAAGAAAAGAGCACAGTCTTGGCGTAAAAGCGGTGGTGTAAACAACTCGTTAAACGCTGCAGAAAAAAAAAAGTCGTTCGAGAAAAGTCAAGCGAAAAACAGATACGCGTAAGAAAAATAAAAAAAATAGTAAGAAAAAAAAATCAAACAGAAAGGTAAAAAAAAGTGTTTTTCGCAAAACTAAGAAAAAGGCAATAAAAAATAAAAAATCAAAACCAGTAGATATTTTTGGATAATCATGTCTTTCCTACATAGTCACACAGACCCTTGCTTGAAGAGCGAATTTGATTTATTTGTCGTTCCTCACACGCAGACGGCATTATAGAAGCTAACCGATGGGTGCATTACAAACCTGTTTCGTCGTTAAGTGACAAGAGTCCAATAGAGTTCGTTATCAGTTCTCAAAACGAGGATTACATTGACTTGGCCCATACGATGCTCAGAGTGAATATCAAATTGACACCTTACGACAAGGATGGGGATGCGCTTGTAGCTCCAGTAAACAATTATTTACACTAGATATTCAACCAAGTTGACGTATATTTTAATCAAAAACTCCTGACTCCCCCAAATAATGCTTACCCATACAGAGCATACATTGAAACGCTTTTAAATTACGGGCCTGCAGCAAAATAATCGCATTTGGCAACAAATCTTTGAGAAACAGATGTCGCTGGTGAAATGGACGAATTACCCTGCTCGAAAAAAAATTCAGCTCTTGCTAAACGTCAAGAATATTTAAAAGACGGAAAGACCATAGACTTAATGGGTCATTTACACTGCGATGTATTCAATCAGGATAAATTATTATTAAATGGCGTCGAAGTTCGTTTACGTCTAATACGCTCAAAAGATGCTTTTTGTCTCATGGATGCTTCAACGAAAAATTATTCCATCAGCATTACCAAGGCTACACTTCTCGTTCGGTGAGTGAAAGTTAGCCCTACAGTTTTGATCGCGCACGCAAAAACTTTGGCTAACACTACGGCAAAGTATCCAATTGCGCGCGTCGAAGTCAAATCTTTTACCTTACATAGCGGTATAAGCGGTGACTATTTGGATAACGTTATCCTTGGACAACTTCCGAAAATAATCATTTTAGGTTTTGTTGACAACAAAGCCTTCAACGGGGATGGAAAGATGAATCCATTCAACTTTCAAAATTATTCTATAAATTTTTTGTCGTTATACGTTGATGGTATACAAGTCCCTAGTAAACCGCTGCAACCGACTTTTACAGGTAACACACCTATGTACGTGGAAGCATACCATACTTTATTTTCGGGCACCGGGATCTACTACATGAACGAGGGAAACAGTATTCACAGAAAAAACTATCCCAATGGGTTTTACCTGTTTGCATTCGATCTTACACCTGATCTCTCATCACATTTTGCAGGTCATTGAAATTTAGTAAAAATGATACAGTACGAATAGAGGTGCGTTTCGAGACAGCTCTCACGAAAACTATGAATTGCATTTTGTATGCTGAATTTGACAACGTATTGGAAATAGATTCAAATCGTCAAGTAATTGTAGATTTTAACTCATAAGAATTCATACATCTGTTATTATGGACTCGTTGCAACTGCGTAGAGCTCTTTGCAATATACCTGCAGTGACGGTCGGCGTATTCCCCGCTGACAAGTTATCTTTTGTTTGGATGAGACCGTGCGCTCTCATAGTTAATACCGACGAAAGTTCCAAACCTGGCTCGCATTGGGTAGCTATATATGTTGATATTAAAGGTGATGGAGTGTACTTTGACAGCTATGGTCTGCCACCCACGATCTCTCATCATATCGATAGACTTAAAAGAAACTGCATTACTTACCATTGGAATGTACAACAGCTTCAAAATATTAATTCCACTGTTTGCAGGAATTACTGTATCGATTTTTTATTTTTTATGTGTAACAACTATTCTTTAGGCATGTTTTGTTTATTTTTTTCAACAAATACTCTTATAAATGATAAAATAGCTGTAACTTTTTTTAATCGTATAACTAGACGTAGGAATTATAGAAATAATCGTATTGTAAGCAATATATGTACTCAAACTAGTAAATCTAAGTGCAACCATAGAAAAGTACATTATTAAAATTTATATGTAAGCTTAATTCGATAATGTAAGTTTTTATAAAAATATATGTATATGATACATTTTAAGATGGTTTTTATTTTAAAAACCCGCCTTACTACCCACTGCTAATAATTGTTTTACGATGTACTTTAATGAAAACGAATAACTTAGAATTATGTATTTAATTTTCAAAATTTTCACACAAAATGTTATTGAGAAACGTAAGCATCAAGTAGACTTCCTTGACTTTAACCGATGTTCGACTTTAAGCCGATGCATTTTTCCAATCCCTGTAGACTTATGAGTAATAAAGTGTTTGCTCAAAATGTATAAGCATTCCATAGCTCTTGGGTTTCTCTGACCCTACTTACTCTACACTAGGTTTTAGTCTATTTTCAAAACTATCAGCCAGTGGTCGAACCATCAGTCAAATTTTTTTTCGATTTGGTGCTAGTTTACTTTATGTTTGTTACAAAAATTGTGATCTATTGTCATGAGATAATAGATTATGCTATCTATTCAATACACCATAATTTCAATTGGTTGTTGATTAATATAGCTAGATATTTCAACGCAAAAATGGAGGAATATCTAAAGTATAAGGACATACAGGACTATGGTTGTCGTCTGGAAATGTCAATCGAAGAAATCGGAAGGAAAACAAAGTGGAATGATTTTGTTTCCAAGTGGCTCAAGTTCGAGGAGATGCACAGCTGTGATGTGAGAGAGAAGTTTCCATATGAAGATCCATACTGTAATAACTTGAGTTATGGATCAGAAGCAATATGCTCGGAACATAAGACCATAAGAGGATCACTATGTGCAGCATATCACCTCAGTTCAAAAGCTATAGAAGCCGGAGTACCTGAGGATCATACGAGGTTGGTGGCATTTTTTGAGCTGTTGCTGCGTAAGCAATACGCTTATAAATTTAACTCAATACAATCGGACATAGGCCATCAAACATGGAAAGTCGGTTTGAAGAAACGGAGTCGCCACCTCCGTCTTCGATATGGATTTATTGAAGAAATAAATTGTGATGACAAGGAATGTGAAGAAGGGTGTCGTGAGGTACGGGGACGATTTACTAAAACTGGTAAGCTCGTCATGAATCAAAAAAATTGTCGTTAGGCTTCACTATAATATACACCGTCAGATGGATCGCATACAAGTAGGTAATCCCGAGTTAGTATTCACATCATCTTACGGAAAGAAATCAGTTATTTTTGATAAAAATGAAATCAGTGATGGAGAGGATGCTGATAGGGAAATTTAAAAACGTACGATTCAACTACTGTTATGCAGCACTGTACATTTTTTGGACTCGCTCAATCTGTCATATGTGTGGATGAAAGATTTCGCCAAATCGAAAGTGTAGCAACGTTAGTTACTAAGTGTAAGGAATTTATAGTGAACGAGTTAATTTTTTTATTAGAAAGTATGACTGAAACGAATAAAACCACTGTATCAAATTTGGAAAAGCTGATAAAGGAACACTTTTCATATTTACGAAAAAATGTCAAAGGAAATCTTTACGATCGATAGTTTATTTTTAGAAAATAATTTTGACATGGTATTATTAGAGTTAACGACATACTGTCTAGAGATTTTTTGAAATGAAATAAATATTAAATTAAATAGAATTAATTAACAATATTGTAACATTGTAATATTTTAATATTGTAATAATATTGTAAGACATTTAAAAATTCTGTTTATTTTCATATAATATAAGTATGAAATATATTTTTTAATTTATTTAAAAAACCCCACCCACCACCCGCTCCTTATACTAACCCTTACGAAGAGCGGTCAAGAATTAGAACAAATTTTTGAATTTTGCAATTTTCAAATTCTGTCACGCTTACCAATCGGCGCAGTTGGAACTTGGATGCCTTAATTTTCCCCCTCCAAAAAAAAAAAAAAAAAAAAATGTTACTGACCAAGCAGCATCGGTAACAATATTTAAATTACGCGGGGCCACCGCGCATACTGGCTCTGTTCGGAAATGATACGTTGGTTAAGTATTAAGTTGGTACCTATACCCCCACCCTGGCTTAACTAACTGACCGTGCGTTCGCACATGTAAACAATAGTTAATCAGCTGATCACATTTTGGCGCACTTCTAAGCGCTTTTAAGGTTAAAAAGAGGACTTGAAAGCGCTCAAAGTGCGCCAAAACGTGACCAGCTGATTAACTATTGTTTACATGTGCGAACGCACGGTCAGTTATTGAAGCCAGGGTGGGGGTAGGTACCAACCAAAAACTTAACCAACGCATCATTTCCGAACAGAACCACTGGCTACCCACGCAGGATCACGTGGCATCTGCCAAAATAGGATCCTGGCCACGCCCCCACTCTCGCAGCCAGCCGTATGACATATATCTATCAGAGTGTCTGGAAAAATAGTACCCTTACTACTTGTATGGGCGTGAAAAATGCGTTTCAGCTTTTAAAACTATTATGTTAAAATTATAATAGTGTACATGAATCAAGGTAAGTCTCTGTCTACACAATAAATCATAAAAACTATTAAAAAACACATCGCTACGATAACATCACGATATACCAATGACTCATATAACTCAATAACCCATCAAAGTTAAAATAAGCTGTATATGCAAGTACAAATGACTTGAAAACGGAAAAATCATACAAACAAAAACTATATTCTTAGTGCTGGTAAAATAAAATAACTAAAAATTTATACTTCCTGCCCTCGAAAACTTAATATATTAAATATTTCATTGTGGAAATGACCGTAACAAACCAAAATTTCGAGGCTTTTTAATTAAAAAAGGCTGTACGCCACCAGAGATGGCAAGAAAAACAGAATAATTAATAAAAACGCAAAACAGTTAGAGCACTATTCGGCCTCCAAAAGTTGCTATTTATTAAAATTATCATTAAAAAAAAGACCAAAAAATAGCTACATTTAAAAAAAATCTAATACCACTAACTGCACGCCTAAACTTACAGTGATATTATTCATTACATATGATAGTAATAAGTTTGTTTTCTGTCTTTAAAAATGAAATTAGTCATATTAATAGGCTTTTACGTTTTTTACTTCATCTTTATCTGCAGCATCTTATGCGATTAAAAAAGTAGCGTTTTTCTGTCATGTTACATATTATTTTTCTAAATAATTATTGTAGTATTGATATTACTTGTTTGTATTGCTTCGCACGGTTAGAAAATCAGCACCAGTCGCAACACTTCCAATTACTACGTGGATATTTCCTATAATGTTTGAAGACTCACTTGCTGCTCACCAATTAATAGGCATGACTACAAAGTTTTGTCAGTTTGACTCGTTGAAAATCACTTAGTTAAAGAATGACAAATGTCATAATGTGAAGTATGATTCTAGATTTAATGTTATCAATGTTCGAACGTGTTGCAATATTTGAGCACACAAATTTTTCAATTAGTTATTTTTATTTTGTATTATTGTCGAGTGCGTAGAAGCTGGTTCCTGCGAAGTAATTAGGTCATTTACCCCTACAATGGACTGATTTAATTTAAAAAAAATATCCTGCATTCAGATTTACCTAAATTAATAGAAAATCCCAAAAAACAAAAAAATAAATGTCTCTTAGATACACTTTTTATACTGTCAAAACTTTTTATAGGACTCAAAAAAACAAAACTGAGCTCTGGCCGTTAACTGAAACAAAAAATCCGATCCAGTTCATGCTCAGTTGCTGTTTCCTTCCTTTTGTCTCTCTCTCTCTCTCTCTATCTCTCTTCATCATTACTTAGATTATTATAATTGTCTTTTATACGGTAAAGCATGGTATTCGCTCCGTGCAGTAATTTGAAACAACGCCACCTACAGGGTAAAAGTTGTAGATACCAACTAACAAGAATACGCAGAATCTTAAGGATATTGATATGTTATAAGTGTTTATTTCTACAATAATATACAATTCAGCAACTGATGTAATTTTTTCAGGTGTTGAGTATACTAATGAGTCAATTAATACATGTTAATAGAGTCCTAATAAAAAAAAATTTTTCTACCAAATATACTGAGATTTTATGAGTGTGTACTGTGGTTTTACTCGAATATCAGTTTATTTCCCGGTGTACTTTCAAATCAGCCCATTAGAAAATACTATTTATTATGCTTACCTATCTGATTGTCTGGTGGTTAGCGTCTGTGTTGTTGCCATTTCTTTTTTTATCAAGAAAGCGACCACTAAACGCTCCGAGTTGTATGGTACTTGAAGCTTGTGTTTATTTATATATTTGAATTATTAAGAAGGTGACCAGCACGCACCTTACTTAAGCGGTGATTGACGCATGAGTTATTCAATTCATTTGAATCATTAACAAAGTGACCAGTATGCGCCCAAATTAGGCGGTGATTGGCGCTTGTGTTATTCGATTTATTGAAATTATTCACAAAGCGACTAGTGTGCGCCCCAGAACGTGTGGTGATTATAGCGCTCGTGTTATTTTATTTATTGTATTAACTATTAAGGCGACAGGTTATCACTTACTTTATTGTATTAATCTATTAATGAACAAAGCCACCACTAAGGACATTAGGTTGCCTGGTGATTAGCATTTGTGTTATTTTATCTATTTTTTTATGTAACAAAGTGACCTGTTAGTGACTTAGGTTGTGTGGTTATAAGCACTTGTGTGATTTCGATTATTTCAAGAATCAACAAAGTGACCAGTAAGTGCCTGATTTTCTTTTGTAACTGGCTCTTGTATTATTTCAATTTATATGTATTATTAACAAAGCGTCCAGTGAGCCCCAGAAATGTGTTGTAATTGACACTTGTCTTATTCCAACTATTGAAATTCTCAACAAAGCGACCAGTAAAAGCTCTAATCTGCCTGGTGACTGGTTCATATGATATTTTATTAAATTTAATTATTAACAAAGCAAGAAGTAAGAGCCCTAGGCTGTGTTGTGATGGGCCCTTGGGTTATTTAATTTATTTCAATTATCAACAAAACGACCAGTCAGCGCCCCGGCTTGTGTATAGTGAAAGGCCCTTTGTTATTCCATTTATTTGAATTATTGACAAAGTGACTAGTAAGCCCCCGGGTTGTATGGTAATTGGCACTTGTTCATTCATTTAAGTTATCAACAGAGCGACCAGTAAGCGCCTCGGATCATTTGGTAATTGGCGCTTATATTGCTTTATTTAATTTACTTAGTAACAAAGAAAGTAGTAAGCACCCCTGGTTATGTTGCATTTGGTTCTTGTGATATTTGATTTGTTTTAGTTATCAACAAATCAAGAAGTAAGTTTTCAGGTTGTGTGGTGATTGGTACTTGTGTCATTTCAGTTAAAAAAATTATTACGAAAGCGATCAGTAAACACCCAAGTTTGTATGGTGATTGGCGCTGGCATTATTTTATACATTGTATTAATTAGAAAAACAATCAGTAAGTGCTCCGAGATGGCGACTAGCGCTTGTGTTATTTCATTTATTTAATAATTAACAAAGCCATCAGTAAACTCCTCGGATTGCCTGATGATTTGTTGCTTTGTTTATTATATTATTTAACAAACCGAGGATATATATATATATACTAGTGGGGCTCCGCCCCCCTGCGCGCTCTGCGCACCAACCCCCGTAGTTGCAAAGTAGATTTACAAAGTATATAAAGAAACCCGAATTATATTAATTGTTACTTAAAATTTATATATGTAACAAACGTATATTGATTATAATTAATTACATAAATTTTTAACAATCACTTTTTATTTTCCCTGACTAATAACAGCTATTTCTATGGGATTAGTAGAACACGATTTTCAAAACGATATAATTTTTGAAGAAGCATGTAACGTTATGCTGCCTTTTCAACTACGAAAATTTTTCTTGTGGTTTATTATGTCTGAAAATTTTTTTGGTAATATTATTTAGAACAAATACAAAAAATTTTTCATTAAAAATTGTAAAGATGATCAAAATAAAGCTCTTTTACATTGAAACAAAATTTTTAATTCTGAAAATATGTCTTGTAAAGATTTCAGTTTATCAGAAGCAACAGAAAAGATGAAAAAAAATATTGATACCGACAATGACGAAAGAATATTTTGTAAACATAAATTCCATGAAATTTTTTCACAACTCAGTCATGATTAACGTCGAATTTTGCAAGAAATAATAAAATTGAAAAAAAAAAATTTTTTTCATCGATGGTCCTGGTGGATCTGAAGAAACTTTTCTATACAAAAGATTAATTTAATATTTCATATCAACTGAAAAAAAATTCTTATGATGGCTTGGACAAGTATTGCTTCTATTCTGCTTCCAATGGCAATGACCACTCACAGAACTTTCAGACTTCCTTTAGACTTAAGCACTATAGAAAGTGCATTCTTCCAGTTTGAGCCAGATAAATAAAAATTATGTAATGTAAAAGTAATTACTCGGGATGAAGCTTCTATGGTACCAAAAAAAGCGTTAGAAATCGTTGATAGGACTTTCTAAGATTTATCTAGTAGTGACAAACCTTTTGGAAATGAAATAATAATTTTAGGTGAAGACTTCCGTCAAATTCTCCCAGTAGTAAAAAACGGAAGCAAAATTACTATTGTTCAAGAAATCATAAAATTTTCCAATTTTTGGCCTTTATTTAATATTTTTTATTTAAAAAATAATATACGTTCAATTGATAAAAAATTTTCTTCATTGCTACTAAATATAGGAGAAGGCAAAATTAAAACTTTTATAATTCCTCAGACATGGAAAACAAATGATATATGTTATAACATTTTTAATAATGATGATGATTCTTCTATAAGTAAAGCTATATTAACATCTCACAATGAATAAAATCACTTTTTGAAAAAAAAAATTTTTAAATAATATGGTAGGAACATTAGTAACGTACTACAGTATTGATAAAGCAACTCACAAAGGAGTAGATAAATTAGACGATAATATTTATACTTATTTCTCTACAGAATATTTAAATAGTAGTGAAGAAAGTCTTTTTTCACACGAATTAGATTTCAACATCAACGCTATTGTTATGTTAATACGAAACTTAAACATATCTGAAGGACTTTGCAATGGTAGAAGATTACGAATTACAAAATTATTGAAATACAACATCGAAGCTGGAATAATCTCAGCTAAAAAAAAAGAAATAAGGTCTTTAGTCTAAGAATAACACTCATTACAAACAATTCTTCTTCACTACCATTTATATTGTACAGAAAACAATTTTTATTTATCCTAACTCTTCCTATGGCTATCAATAAATCTTTAGGTCAAAGTTTTGATGCCTTAGGGATATACTTTAGAAAACCATTATTTTCTAATGGGCAATTATATGTTGCACTGTCTAGATGTTAAAACCAAAAAAAATTTTTATCCCAATCAAATCAGAAAACAAATTTGAAATTAAAAGTATTGTTTGGAATGAAATTTTAGAGTAACAAGAAAACTATTCTATAGTTCATTAGTATTTTTATACTTTCTTGCAAATTTTATCTTTCATCAAAAAAGCAAATTTCAGTACCGTCTAGTACCCAGATTTATGCAATCATAAACAATCCATTTTTTGTAATATGTTTTCAGATACACCATCGTGGATGCAAAATTTTATCAGTGTGACAAATGTAACTCAAAATTTTCAAATCAAGAGTTTCTATCATCGCACGAAAAAATTCACAAAAAAAAATTTTTTGTATGTGATCTGTGTAGCATTATAATATTAGACAAGAAAAACTATTTGCGTCACACTAAGAAATTCCAATACATTGAAAAAAATTTTAAGTGTATTCAATGCGAAAAAAGTTTAAAAAGAAATGATCACTTACAGAGACATTTGAAAAGTCATGAAAAAAACGTTTAAAAAAATATTTGTCAAAATTGTGGAAAAGGTAAAAAGATGTTTTAGAGTATGTAATCAAAATAAACATCGTTAGTAAGATAATTGTAACAAAAATTTTTGTTGTGGTCAAATAAAATTATATGTGACACAGTTAATATATAAGGCTTTACGAATATATTTACATTATATATGGGGAAGCTGGGGGGGCGTCGGGAGGGGAGCTGGGAGAGCGGGGGGGATGTGGGGGGAGCGGGGGGATGTGGGGGGAGCGGGGGGGAGCTAGCAAAAAAGTAGGATTACTTGAAAAATGCAAGAAAATGAAAAAATGACTACCTTATTTGGGGGGAGCTGAGGGGGAGCTGGGGGGAGGTAGAGGAGCGGGGGGGGAGTAAAACCTCGCTCTAACTCTTACGACTATATAATATAGGAAGATATATATGCCTGTGTGTTGCAACATACATAGTAGCAGTCTGCGATTTTTACAGCTAACAAGCTGCGACACTGCTGGCAGCAGTCAATATATATATAGCAGTCAATATATTGACGTACTAGATATAGTCATGATAATATATATAGTCATCTTATTAATTTTTTCACATTCTGGTTTCCACGATACAACAAATATATACTCTAACAACAGGATTATAAAAAATGAATAACTGTTCTTTTCAAGCCGCAGAAGAGATTTGTGGGTTGTAAAACTAAACGATTCATGCATAATTCTTCCATTAATTTTTGTTTTTACAAAATGTCACCCGAATCCCAACTTAAGGAAACTATTCTCTGTTAGAATAAAATGATAAATATAAAGTATGATGATAACTAAGTTATACACAGTTTCAGCACATTGCGTAACATATTTTTAGCAAGATAAAAATATCTGTACTACGAATGTACGAACTTAAGTAAAAACAGTCAGTACTCTTTTGCAATTAAAAAAAATATGTAACAAAATATTTACCATTAGAAATTTTTTTATGTAAGTGCACCTATTCCCCAAATCCATCTAGTTGACGTAAGATCATAAAAAAAAATTAACTGATTATATGCTTGTTACAATAATTTATAGTTTCCACTTTTTATTACGTACACATGTGTCGGGGTTCATAGTAAACGTTAAAATTTGTTTCCCGGTATATTGTCCGTTCATGACATATTTAAAAACTCGTGTATAGACATTTACAGAAACAATATATGTGTATTTACGTACGCTCATGTATATAATCTACACTTAAATGCTTACAGGTATGCGTACGTAGCATTTATATGCGTCCATTACGTTTGCATATACCTTTGTGCAACCTATTATACAGGCACACGAACATATGTAGACACACATACACTTGGTACATACTAAGTGTATACCTATAATCAAGCCAGAATCGTTCATCAAGTACACTAGAATCATTCCGTGACACACCTCGGAGTATCAGGCGAAAAAGTCCATGGCTTATTTGGATGACTCTCAAGCAAACTGTGGCTAAAACATTCGTAACAATACTGTAAGATATGTGGACTTTTTTCTGTTCTGTTCACTCTGTGAATATACTATGAAAACATCCGGTATCAGCTTGAAAATTATATAGTATAGTTAAGTGTACAAGTCATGCTAGAGTTACACCTTGTTTGTTTTCTCCGTGTAACTGAGTGGCCAGTAAGCGTGACGGGTTATCGGAGAAGAGACGCTTGTGTTATTTAATGATGATAATGATTAAATAGACCGACTAGTAAGTAACTTCGGATTATTGGGTGATAGGCGCTTGCATCATATATTTATGATACATAATTTAAGAGAGCAGCCATTAAGCGCCCTGGGACATCGGGCGCTTGCATTATTTATTTATAATTCATTATTTAACAGAGTGGCCAGTAAGCGACCTGGGTCCTCGGGTGATAGGCGCTAGTGTTATTCGTTGATAATTTTTATTTAACAGAGTTGTCAGTAAGCGCTGGACACCAGGACCCCAGAACACCAGGAAACCGGACACAAGACATGTCGTTGGAACTGCCGGGTGTCGATCGCCTCAGGCATCTGCAGGGGTGGCTCAGCGGAAATGGCGGTGATCCTGCAAGTAAACCTTGATAGGACCGTGTTTACGTATGATCTGCTGATGGACAAGTTTTCCCGTACCCGGGGTGTGAATATGCTCTTCATAAATGAGCCACCCCGCACGCTACCGGGTTGAGGCTGGTACTGTGAAAGGACTGGAAGCACGGCCATCCTGATTCACAGTGACAAGTTCCCCGTATCCTATACCGGAGGTGGGTACGGGTGCGTGTGGATCATGACTTCAGGAGTGGAAGTGTTTTCTATGTGAGCTGCTACATTTGAGATATGGACGATTCTCCCAGGAGAAATGTCCATAGTAACGGATCGTTTGCTATGTTCGAATTTGTATTTATCAATTTGAATTTTATTTAAGTGACAGCTTTGTTCTTATGTCACACTGAGCCACAACAATACGATTAAACACGCGATTTTCTCATAAGAGCAGGTAAAAAAACCAAAAACTGGAAGTTTTTTCACGTTTGAAAATACTTGATACAGTAGAAGCTTCATATATGATCGTTTCGTATAGCGTCCTTCTCATATGTATAATATTATTGTATACGATTCTGGAATGCACCAAGCATGTACGACGGGTTACCGAAAACGAACCAAACAGTTGTAGAGTACTAAGGAGTTGGTACTTGGTCGTATATCGGCTTTTGTTTTCCTACAGCCCCAAGAAGGTCGATATGTGTATCTTTTACGGTAAGTCTGTTTATGACGGCTTGTGACAGTCTGGAGAATAATTAGCAGCCGTGATATACTGTTATTTAACGTTAACTGGCACTTCTATTTGATTGATCAACATTTATTTTCTGATATACAGTCATAGATTTTTTTTTCTCACTCAAAGCGAAACTTTTGTTACGGTGAAAATGTTCAAATAGCTAATTCTTATTTCTCTCAATATTTTCGAAGTCCCTAAATACGAAAAATATGTTTTTAAGAGAATATCTATAAGTGTGTATGTATGTGACACTTTGTGGTGACGTTATAACTCTCGAAGGATGGCAATTATTGTGCTGAAATTTTATATAGGTACATTTGTTCCACTGGAAATCAGAGCTGTACATGTTTTTGTACAAATTAGTATATTTAATGAGCTAAAAATAGGCTAGAAAAGAACATTCATTTATAGTATATATTTAAATATCGAGGAGATTTAACTGAGCTCACAGGTTTGAAGAAAATTTGGATATTTGTAGTGGGAACAATTAAAAAAAATTTAGAAACGATTAGTTTTTTTTTTTTTTTTTAGATAATCTGAAATACAAAATTGTATTAAGATATCATTTGAAATGAGATAACAATACATTTATACTTTTTTTACGAGACAAGTTGAATAACTTATAATAATTTCCCTACTGAAGAAGATAATGTAATTCGTCCTGGAAAACTATATAGAAAAACACGTCTAATGCCATGTGAAAAATCATGTGTAATGTCATGTGGAATACCATGTAGGTTTTTGGTATGTAAATAATTTGTGTCATGCCACATAGCATTCCACATTAGTTTACATGAGTCATTCCACATCTCTTTACACATGGTATTATGTAAAAAATTGGAAAAAAAATAAAGTAAATGTGGTATTATTTATTTACTCGATGATTGGTTACGTTAAGGATGAAATTAGTGTGGGTAAAGCATATTTATGCGTAATTAACATAAGTTTGGATTGTAAAAAAGCTGTCATCTTATTAGCGCTTACAAGTACAAGTATGTGTAATAAAGTATCATTAAATCTTAAATAGAATAAAACATTACAAGTGATACATATTAGGGATAAGACAAATGTATCTCTTGCCGTTTAATTCTACATAAACACAAATTTGATGTAAGCTTGTTTCAACTGCTATAAATTCTTCACCGATTGATCGAATTAAATAGATAGAGCCGGTTATCATACTTGATGTATTAACTATTTTGCATATAGTTATTTCTTTGTTCGATTGTTTATCAATCAAAAAGTTTAATATTCTCATACAATTTATTTTAGAAGAAAACATTAAACCTGAAGAAAATGGTAAAATCCAAGCAAGGAAAAAAGCAGCTGGAAAATTTCATGAATAGTCGAAGACGGTTAAATCTGTCTCTTGAAAATTATGTAAGTGATGAAAGCGAAAGTGATCGCGAAGCAAACGTGACGAAATCATGCATTAGAGGCGTTCAGAGAATAGAATCAAGTAGCGAAGAAAATAATGGTAAAAATAAATAGGTTTTTAACCCAAAATGTTAATAATAACTAGATTTATTAATAAAACAACAAACCGGGGGGGATAAATGGGTCATGGGACCCACGGTAAGAACGCACGGGCTGCCCAGGCGGGGGGGCAGTGTATGACATCAAATGCTTGATGTCATTTGTGTGCGTGTACGTGTGTCAAAAGTGTTTTCAGCCGAGTGCTCCACGCGTGTGCTCTGAGTGAAAAGCGCATGCGCCGCGCTAGAACGAGACGGTAAGACTGAGCTCCGTGCTCTCCCCGGCTTAACATCGCTCCGCCAAGTCAGTCTGCAACTGCTCTGCATCACAAAAGGGAGTAAGAGCCAGTCACGCTGCACTGCGTCTCTTCTCCCTCCTATGTAAGAAAGTCATAATTTATCATGAATTGAATGTATTATCAGTGAATACATATAAAAATGGAATATTATACTTACGAACCACACGATAAGTACAAGAAACCGATTTTCTGTAGTCGGCAGCGCTCGTAGCAGAGTTGGTGAGGTACTGGACTCATTTGCAAGAGGTCGAGGGTTTAAATCTCTTTATTGGAAAGTTTTTTTTTTTTTTTTAGAATTGTAAAAGAAAAAAATTCAAAGTCAAATAAAAAATATTGTGGGAAAATAAAATTAAAATTTGTTTACAAATTAATTGCTTGGGAGTGTGAGGGGGAATGGTGGGCAAAGGTGTGCAGAAGAGTAACACGGCACGGTTGACAGATATACATACATAGTGGGGGGAGGGGAAGTGAGTAGAGAACAGTAGGTGAGGGGTAAGGGGTAAGGGGAAAAACTTGAGAGGAAGAGACTTCCGTTTCAAAAAAAAAAAATCTGTCTGTTTTAAAATTCCAGCCCCCCGAGTACGCGACATAAAACTTCGTTCTAGTAATTAAAAACTTTTATCGGTGGCCCACACAATAATAACATAGATAACGTTGAAAATGGTGACCAAGATATGCCAACCAGAAGCTCTCAAAATTCTCGAGTAGTGCGTCGTAACACTGACGAAAGTAGCCTAAACCAACATGTACTGCAAAGCCCATCTCATAATCATAGGATATATGATGATTCCCCATTTGTTATGGAAAATATAGCCGACTGAAAAGACAGCCGTCTCCAAATAACGAATGTATTCGACATAACAACAACAGTAATAATGAGCAGTCACTTCAAGTTGGCCATCATACTAGAGCTGAGGCAAACGGTAGTAGGCTCAATCAACAGCGTTCGAACCGGGCGTCAAACAGTAATAATATTCATGGAATACGTAATATGGAAGAAAATAGTAATGACAACCATGTTGGACAAAATGGTACGTGTGCAAAGATTGATATTCGTAGTACATGTAAATTATGAATTTTACATTTTGCCTCTAGCTGTAAACATACATTTACTTGGTATAAACATATGTTATTAAGCAAATACCTTACTAATATTGTAATAACCTAACAATTGCAGATAATGGAAATCGATATTTACACACTAGTGGTGAAAAAAAAGAACATACAGATTTTTCAGAAAGAGGGCAAATAATGTAGATAATATTGACAGTTCTGAAAATGACTCTGATATTGATGATAAACGAGTTTTTAACATAAAACCTAAGCCAGAAACGAGGGAAGTCAATGGTCAAGATATGGTTATTGGTTCTACTATATAGAGTACGAGGTAATATCTTTGCACAATCTTGTTAATTAATATTAAAATGTATGTTACAGCTACAGTAGCAATACTAATAATAATAATGATTATAATAATAGTAATAATAATAATAGTAGTAGTAGTAGTAGTAGTAGTAGTAGTAGTAGTAGTAGTAGTAGTAGTAGTAGTAGTAGTAGTAGTAGTAGTAGTAGTAGTAGTAGTAGTAGTAGTAGTAGTAGTAGTAGTAGTGGTAGTAGTAGTAGTAGTAGTAGTAGTAGTAGTAGTAGTAGTAGTAGTAGTAGTAGTAGTAGTAGTAGTAGTAGTAGTAGTAGTAGTAGTGGTAGTATTAGTTGGGCTAGCGATATTAGTGGCATAATTACTTCTTGTGTTTACGAGCATAATTTTAGGTAATTATTAAATTTAAAAAAAAATTTTCACACAATCGATATTTTAGGTATACATTGGAGCTAATAAAGTGGTTAATAAAGGATTCTATGACTTTATCTCCAAAAGAGAACCTGGTGCATTTTTGCGAGAAATGTTTGTTATTTATTGGACAAAGGAAGTTATTGCCAATCGATGTTTATCCAAAGATAAAATTATTTATGATAAGATTAGAAAATTGTAGTACAAGAAAAATTTTTACTTCAAAAAAGTACAAAGATCTAAAAAGTAAGTAATTTTATAATTTGAATTGGATGCTCAATACACTAAGTGCGCCTCTAAAATTTTTGTTCAACACAATTTTTCAGGAATGTACAAGTTTTATTTAAGCCACAGATATACGAGCAAAGATCCATGTACAAAATATTTTAGTAAGATGAATCGGTGTTTGAGCCACAAGATTAAGGGGGCTCCTACGACTACTGCTGAGGTCAAAGACAAACAAAAAATAAAGTTTTAATTTTCAATAAACAAATGTGTCTGAAAATCATTATGATATTTTTAATAACGTATAAAGTGGGAAAAATGATATTTATGTGTGTAGTTTAACTTCGTACGAAAAATTAATTATTGTTTTGATTAGTCTAGTGCATACGAGGGTACACCAGTACACCACCTGTGTTGGTGTAGTATAGCGATGTAATATATAGGTATATGGTATATATATGTCGTGTTTGCATGCCTTTCTGCTATTACTCTACCTCTATAGTGTTTAGTATCTGTATGTCATTAACATCATTTAATTGATAAAAACAATGAATAAAAATACATAAAAAATCGGTAAAAGGCCTCATATGTCTTCAGCAAACATAAATTACCTAACATATTGTAAAAACTAGATTTGAATACATAGTAAATATTGTAATTTAATCAAACGCAAAATTTTGAGATCTCAATTCAGCCTTAAAAGAAGCAAGATTTAAAAAGAATGTTGGAAAGTCGTCAGTTTGTACAGTCATAAGAATGTTACAAATACTCTGTAATGCTTGTACAATACACAGCCTTTTACCAATTTTTCATTTTCTTTTTAATTTTTAAATTCCAAACTTTATCTCTCCTATCATTTCTTTTTCTACACAAAATTTAAGCTGAGACAGCTTAATTATACGCGTTGTGGCAGCATAAACAGTATGAACTACAAAGACATGACATAGGTATTGGTGCAGGAAACATGGAAGAAGAGCCGCACGAGCTGCGATGAGATCATGATTGCTTAGAATGATGAGGAATTTCACAAGTTTCGAGCTCATGTGGTTCTTCTTCCATACCGTTTACGCTTACACAACGCGTCTAATTATAAGCTGTCCCAGCTCAAAATTTTTTTGTAGTATACCCTCTTAAAAAATAAACTTTCAGTATGTCCTTTCAGTTAACTTGTAAAAATATTGTAACTTGTACTCGTCATAAATTTTTTTTTTCTTATTCTTTTTATTTTTAGAGCTTTTGCTTCTTCTTCAAGTGTTTCTTTTCGTCTTTTTTTTCCCTTCGACGTCGTTACAGCAACATCCTTTTTTTTCCAGTGCACTGATTCGCTTCATTAGTTTGGGATCATCTTGTCCGCTTTTTTCCGTAAATCGATAACACACAACAACATAATAATAATAATTTAATATTTACCTATAACATCATATAAAATAAAAATAAAAATTCACACACAAATTTTTGTTATACTTTTACGAATTCAGTCTGGGAGCCTTTTTTTTAAAGAAAATATTTAAGATAAAAGAGACTCTGTGAAATAACACTGTCAATATCAGTAAATTAGTGTACTTTCTATTAAATTAACATACTCTAGTCAGATCTATCTAGACAATGTCTATATCGGCTGTACTCTGAATCGGATTAGAGGTAGAAGCAACTGAAACTGGGCGGTCTGTACGTATTTCTGGTATCAAATCATCACTGCTTTCCTCCTAGATAAATTTCATGATTTTTTTATAATAAATTTTTCTTTATTTATTATTGTTCAACATATATATAATATGCTTAACAACACTATCAGTCAAGATATATTTTATGGTATTTTCCAAGCAGGCGTAAAAATAAATATTTTAAAATTAAAAGAACAAAAATATTCTCTTACGACGTCATGATGTGTGCCCTCGAAGTTTATCGTTGCTATTATATGGAACAGCACGTAATGAAGTGCTCGGTGAATCCAGATAGACATCAGTCGGTTGGTCAACGTTTTCGATGAATTCATTTTATCCATAATCCCTTACTTTATTGGCAGTGGTAGTCGTATTTTCCTGAGTATGAGACAACAAAAGTTGTAAGTTATGTACATCTTTCAAACTAGCAATGCTAAAATTTTGGAGTAAGACTTTTTATGAGAAGAAGAAGATAAGAGATTAAAGTACTTATGTTGATGTGTTACGTAATAGGATATCCTGCATTTATCGACAATAATCCGGGGTACTTACTGGCCACTGTATTAAATAATAAAATGTTAATTATTAACACAAATGCCTATCAACCAGTGACCCGGGGTGCTTACTGGCCTCTCTATTAAATAATAAAATATTAATTATTAACACAAGCGCCTTCCACCCAATGACCCGGGGCGCCAACTGGCCTCTCTAGTAAATAATAAAATATTACTTATTAACACAAGCGCCTATTACCTAGTGACCCAGGGTGCTTACTGGCCAATCAGTAAAATAATAAAATATTGATTAATACCACAAACCCCTAATCACCCGATCATCCAGGGTGCTTACTGGCCACTGTATTGAATAATAAATAATTAACTATTAACACAAACGCCTATCACTTAGTAACCTGGGGCGCTTACTGGCCACCCTTTTAAAGAACAATGTATTAGTTTATTAGTTATAAAAACACACCTATCACCCAATGACCCAGGGTGCTTACTGGCTTCCTCAAAGGAATGATGAAGTATTGAATATAAACACAAGCGACTCTCACCCAATAACCCAAGGCGCTAACTGGCTTCTCTATTATACAATAAAGTAAGAATTATCAATACAAGCGCCTATCACTCGATGACTCAGGGCACTAACTGGCCTTTTTATTATAAATTAAAGTATTAATTATTAACACAAGCTCCTGACACCCGATGACCTGATGCGCTAACTAGCTTTTCTATTAAATAATGAACTATAAACTTTTAACATAAGCGCCTAAAGACCCTGGGCGCTAACTGGCCTCTTTTTTGGATAACAAAAAATTAATTATTAACACAAGTGGCTATCCCCCGATGACCCAAGGAGCTACCTGGCCACTCTGTCAAATATTGAAATATTAATTAATAGCAGAAGCACCGATTACCCGATGGAACAGGGTGTTAACAGGCCTCACTATTAAGTTGTAAATTAATAATTATTAACACAAGCGCCTATCAAATAGTGACTTGTGTGCTTACTGACCACTCTATTAAATGTTTAAGTAGTAATAATTAACACCAGTGCCTATCACCCAATAACCCGGGGCGCCAAACTGGCATCTCTATTGAATAAAAAATTATAAATTATCAACACAATCGCCCGATATCCCACAGCGCTCATCGGCCTCTGTATCAAAAAATAAAGTATAAATTAGTAACAAAAACACCTCTCACTCGATGAAGCAGGGTAATTACTGGCCACTATGTTAAATAATAAAATATTAATTAATAGCACTAATGCCTATCACTCAATGATCCAGGGTGCTTGCTGGCAACTATATTAAATACTAAATTATTTAATATTAACACTAACGCCTATCACCTAATGACTCGAGGTGCTAACTGGCCTGTCTATTAAATAATATAGTATTAATTATTCACACAAGCATCTATCGCATAGTGATCCAGCGTGCTTACTGGCCGCTCTATTAAATGATAAAGTAGTAATATTTAACAGTGCCTATTATCCATAGATTAAAGGTGCTGAATAGACTCTCTTTTAAATAAAAAATTAAAAACTATTAACACAAGTGCCTATTAGTCAGTGACCTGGGGTGCTTACTATGAACTCTGTGAAATAATAAAATATTAATTAATAGCACAAGCGCCTATTACCCGATGACCCCGGGTGCTATTTGGCCTCCCTATTAAATAATAAAGTATTATTTATTAACACAAGCGCCCATAACCCAATGACCCGGGTTGCTAACTAAACTCTCTATTTAATAATAAATTATTACTTATCAACACAAGCGCCAATTACCCGATGACCCGGGGTGCTAACTGGCCCTTTCATTAAATGATAAAGTGTTAATTATTAACACAAGCACCGATCATCCAATAAATCCTGGCTTCTCTATTAAATAAAAATTTATAAATTATTACCCGATGACCCAGTGTGCTGACTGGCCTTTCTATTTAAAATTAAGTATTAATTATAAACATGAGCACCTATATCACTCGACAAACTGGGGTGCTTACTGGCCACTCTGTTAAATGATAAATTATTAATTATCGACACAAACGCCTATCATCCGATGACCCAGGGCACTTACTGGCCCCTCTATTAAGTGATAAGTTATTAATTATCAACACAAACGCCTATCATCCGACGACCCAGGGTGCTTACTAGCTACTCTATTAAATAATAAAATATTAATTATTAACACAAGCGCCTATCACCCGATGACCCAGAGCACTTACTGGCCCCTCTATTGAATGATAAGTTATTAATTATTAACACAAACGCCTATCATCCAATGACCCAGGGTGCTTACTAGCTACTCTATTGAATAATAAAATATTTATTATTAACACAAGCGCCTATCATCTAAAGACCCGAGGTGCTTACTGGCCTCTCCTTCGAAAGATAAAGTATAAATTAATAACACAAGTGCCTATTACCCAATGACATAGAGCACTAACTGGCCTCTCTACTTAATAATAATAATTTAATAATAAATAACACAAATTTCCATCACCTAGCGACCTGGGGTGCTCACTCACCACTGGATTAAATAATAATATATCAATTATTAACACAAACGCCTATCACCCGATGACCCAGGGTGATTTCTGGCCACTGTATTTAATAATAAAATATTAATTATTGACACAAACGCCTATATTCTGGTAGCCCGATGCACTAACTGGCCCATCTGTTGAATAATAAAGTCATAATTATTAACACAAGCGCCTGTTACCCCATAATCCAGGGCGCTAACTGGCCTTTTTATTAAATAATTTAAAATTAATTATTTACACAGTCGCCTATCATCTAAAGACCCAGGGTGCTCACTGGCCTCTCCTTTGAATGATAAAGTATTGATTAATAACACAAGTGCCTATTACCCAATGACCTAGAGCACTAACTGGCCTCTCTACTTAATAATAATATTTTAATGATAAATAACACCAATTTCTATCACCTAGCGACCTGGGGCGCTTACTGACAACTGTATTAAAAAATGAAATATCAATTATTAACACGAACGCCTACATCCTAGTAGCCCGATGCACTTACTGGCTTATTTGTTAAATAATAAAAACATAATTATTAACACAATCGCCTATTACCCAATAATCCAGGGCGCTAACAGGCCTTTTCATTAAATAATTTAATATAAATTATTTACACAAGCACCTGTCACCAGATGACCCAGGAAGCCAACTGGCCCCTCTATTAAATGATAAAGACTCAATTATTAACTTAAGAGCCTATCAGCTGATGACCCGGGGCAATAACTGGCCTTCTATAAAATAATAAAAAGAATTAATTATTAAAACGAGTGCCTATTAATCAATAATCCAGGGCATAAACTGGCTTCACTATTAAATAAGAAAGTATTAATTATTAACATAAGTGGCTATCCCCCAATCAACCGGGGCACTAACTCGCCTCTCTACTTAATAATAATAACTAAATAATTATTAACAAGAACGACTATCACCTAGCAACCAGGAGAGCTTACTAATGACTATATTGAAAAATAAAATATCGATTATTAACACAAACGCCTATCACCCGACGACACAGGGTGCTTACTGGCCAACGTATTGAATAATAAAAAAATTATTATTAACACCAACGCCTATATTCTAGTAGCCCAGGGCAATTACTGGCCCATCTGTTTAATAATAAAGTCATTATTATTAACACAAGCCCCTACAACCCAATGACCTGGAGCGCTAACTGGCCTATCTATTAAATAATTGACTATTTCTTATTAACACAAGTGCCTACTTCCCGATGACCTGGGGCGCTAACTAGCCTTTTTATAAAAAATTAAGTATTTATTATCAACACAAGCACCTATCACCCGATGACCTAGGGTGCTAAGTGGCCTTTTTATTAAATAATAAAGTATTGACTATTAACACAAGCGTCTATTACTCGATAACCCAGGGCGCTAACTGGCCACTATATAAAGATATAAAATATCAATTATTAACGGAAGTTCCTATCACCCGACGAACCAGGGTGGTCACTGGACACTCTTTTTAATAATAAAGTATTAGTTATTAACACAAGCGCCTATGATCCGTTGACCCAGGGCGCTCACTGGCCTCTCTATTAAATGATAAAATATTAATTATTAACATTAAAGCCTATCACCTAGTGACCTGGGGTACTTACAGTCCTTTCTATAAAAAAAAAATATTAATTATCAATACAAGCGCCTATAACTCAATGACCCAGGGCGCTAACTGGCGTCTCTATAAAATAATCAAGTATTAATTATAGACACAAGTGCCTACTAGCCAATAATTAAGGGCGGTAATGGGCCTTTTTATTAAATAATAGAGTAATAATAATTAACACAAGAAGCTATTTCCCGACGTCCCGGAGTGCTTCCTGGCCACTCTGTCAAATGATAAAATGTTAAATAATAGCAGAAGTGCAAATCACCCGATAATACGGAATGCTAACTGGCCTTTCTGTTAAATAACAAATTAATAATTGTTAACACAAACTTCTATCGACTAGTGACTTGAGGCGCTTACTGGCCTCTCTATTAAATAAAGAAGTATCAATTATTAACGCAAGCGCCTAATGCTTAATAACCTAGGGTGCTTACTAGCCACTGTATAAAACAATAAAATAATAATTATTAACACAGACACCTACATCCAAGTGGCCCGTAAAGCTTACTGGACTCTCTATTAAATGATGAAGTATTAATTATTAACACAAACGCCTATATCTTAGTAGCCCGATGCACCTACTGGCCCATCTGTAGAATAATAAAGTCATAATTATTAACACAATCGCCTATCAACCATTGATCCAGGGCGGTAACTGGCCTTTGTATTAAATAATTAAATAATAATTATTTACACAAGCACCTGTCACCAGATAACCCAGAGAGCCAACTGGCCTCTCTATTAAATAATAAGATATTAGTTATTAACACAAATGCCATTCACCCGATAACCCAGAGTACTTACGAGCTACTCGTTTATATAATAAAATATTTGTTATCAACGCAGACACCCACATCCTAGTGGCCCAAGGCACTTACTGGCCTCTCTATTAAATAAAGAAGTATTAACCTGATAACCCAGGGTGCTTACTGTTGTGATTTTATTATGATGTGCGTGAGCGGTAAATAAGCAACAATTGAAGCAGGCTTGTAATTGAACAAAGAATTATTTATTGCATTACTGATATGTGAAAAAGTACAGGAAAGATAGATGCGTGCCTCTGAAGCCATACGCATATATACTAAAAACTGAAACTATGTATATAACAGAAGGAAGCAGACGAAAGAAGAACGGTAGTGACATCTGCTTATATATAGATAGCGCAAGTTACCGACAGTCGGTTGCGAGACTGTATAGGCCATAAATATAGCATAATCTCAACACTTTCCCTTGTTACTTTATGGTAGAAAGAAAAATAGTCCTTTGCACTATAAGCACACAGTCCCATTTTATCACGTAAAAACTTAAGACGCACTGAGGATAGCGGCTTTGTGATGATGTCGGCGACCTGGTCCTCCGTAGAAATTTGCTTTACTAGGATTTCTCCTTCCAGAACCTTTTTCCTAACGAAAAGGTTCTTCACTGCTATGTGTTTGGTTCTCCTGTGGAACTCTGGGTTTTGTGAGAGCCTCACAGCAGCTGAGTTGTCGACCTGAAGTACTGGTAGCTGTTTCAGCTGCGATACTGCCTTGAATAGTCGTGAGAGCCATATAATCTCCTTGGTGGCTTCGGTTGCAGCGATTATTTCGGCCTATGTCGTTGAGGTTGCTACCATTCCTTGTCGCTGGCTCAACCATGCTATTGCTTCTTCTGCATGCATTATGACGACTCCAGAGGTCGAACGGCTTGTTTGTACACATCCTCCAAAGTCCGAGTCACTGTAGCATTTGAGTACAAGTTTTTCTGTGGAGCGTTTGTAAACTATCCCTAGATCAAGTGTTCCTGATATATATCTCAGAACTCTTTTCACTTGCTGGATATTCTCGGGTGATGGTTTTTCCAGGTATCTTGACAAAAAACCTACGCTGAATGCTAGGTCAGGCCTCGTTCCAACCATCAAATACATCAGGGCATTTATTGCTTGTCTGTATGGAAAATCTACTTCCTTGTCGTCTTTCCCTGGTTCAAAAGTCTCGGTGCCTTTCGTCATAGGAGTGGATACAGGTTTACATTCAGAGAAGTTGAAACGACTGAGAATCTTTTTTGAGTAAGCACTCTGACTTATTTTGACTTCCTCGCGTGTTTGACTGATCTCCAAGCCCAGGAAGTAAGTGGCCTTCCTATAGACGATCTTGAATTCCTTTTGGAGATCCTTGAGAAATGACTCCAGCTTCTTTTGATTTGTTGATCCGATTAGTCCATCGTCAACGTATAAAACTAAGATTAATTTTTCCTTGCCTTCCTCTTGAATGTGCAGACAGGGATCAGCGTCGCTTGCTTTAAATCCTAGCTTAAGGAGATACTGCTCAAGCCTACTGAACCAGCATCTTGGAGCCTGCTTAAGTCCGGACAGACTTCTCTTGAGCAAACAGACCCTTGACGTTCCATCTTCGTCTCCCTGTGGCTGAGTCATATATATTCTTTCTTCGAGGTTACCGTACAAGAAGGCCGTTGAGACGTCGAACTGAGTCAGATCCATACTCTCTGCTGCTGCCAAGCTTAGCACTGCACGTATTGTTGTAAGCTTTGGCACTGGACTAAGGGTCTGATTGTAGTCTACTCCTTTTTGTTGTTTGAAGCCCTTGATTACTAACCTGGCTTTGTGTTTGTCTATGGATCCGTCTGGATTTCTCTTGGTGCGAAAAGTCCACTTGCAGGGTATCGCTTTAGCACCTTCTGGCAAATTAACTAAATCCCAGGTTTTGTTTTCGTGAAGCGACTTTATCTCTTGGGCCATTGCTTCTTCCCAGTCCTTGTGGTTTTCGCTGTTCATGGCTTCCTTGTAGGTCTCTGGATCGCCACTGTCGCAGAGGAGAGTTTCTGCGCTCATGATGAAATCCTTGTATCGTGCGGGTGTTCTCAGCTCTGATCGCTCTCTCAGTGATCTTCCCTCTAGCCTTGGCACTTCTTCGCTGTCTTTATCTTGCGTTTTGCTGGAATCACAGTCGTTACCTGAGCCGCTGTGAAGATCACTGCCCGAATCACTGCCTGGATTGCTCGAGGTTTCATCTGTGAGATCTTCTGGGTCTTGGATCTCTGACTCTTTGGGGAATGACATCTTGCTGCTGGAACAGTCGATGGTTACTTCATCGAACTTAATATCTCTTGACGTGATGACCTTGGAATCGCTTTGTAGATAGATTCTGTATCGTTCATCTCCGTCGTATCCAACTAAGATGCCTTTAACGGCCTTCTGGTCCATCTTTCTTCTTCTTTGTGATGGCACGTGCACGTAACAGGTTGAGCCGATTACTCTCAGATGCTTGATTCTTGGCTTCTTTCTTAGCCAAAGTTCATAGGGACTTTTGCCTTCCACGGATGACTTGCCAACTCTATTTAGAGTGTAGACGGCTGTGCTGACCAGTTCAGCCCACAGCGCTTCTGGAAGCTTGATATTTTGGTTAGAATACTTGAATGTTCTAGCCATCTCTATTACTGTTCTGTTGTCTCTTTCGCTTCCACCATTTTGCTAAGGTGTATATGGAGCTGTGAGTCTCTGCGTGACTCCGTGTTTTGCCAGTACTCTTCTGAAGTCCAGGTTGTCGAACTCCCCGCCTCCATCGCTGAGGAGCTCCTTGACTACATGTCCCTGTTGATTAGCGTGTGCTAGCATGTTCTCCAGAGCTTTTTTTGCTTCTGACTTTTCCTTGAGGAAATAGCTGTACCTGAACTTTGTAAAGCTATCTTTGAATTCAAGGAACCATCGCTTCTTTCCGAACGAGCAGTCAAAGGGACCCACCAAGTCACACGAGATGAGCTCACCTGGCGAGTTAGACTGCCTTCTTGTTCCGAATGGCAAACAGTGCACCTTGCCGTACACACACGGCTCACACAGACCTCTGTCCAACCTAACCTCAATGTTTAGCTCTCGTTTGAGCAAATCCTTTATATGCCTTTTGTCCTGGTGCCCCCATCTCTCATGGTAAAGTTGCAGCAGCTCCCTGTCGTCAGTTACGGAGTTAACCTCTACTTTCTTGTCTGGATTGAGCGGCGTCATTTTTGCTCTGTACAAGGATCCATTTACTTGACGAGTTCCTTGAAGAACTGGCCTGCTGTGAACTACTAGTTGGCACTCGATGACCGTTGCATGAAAAGTGCTTAGCGGGTTGCTGTCCTGTGCCGCAAGTACCGAGAACAAGTTCTTCGACGCGCCCGGCACATACCATACGTTGCTCAAGGTGACCTTTATGCTTTTGTTGCCAATCTCTGACAGGAAATCTATACTGCCTTGAACAACTGCTGTCAGGACCTCTCTGCCTGCGGCATTCACCGTACGAGGACTATCAAACTGTGCAAAATCCTTGAAGTATTCAACACTGCTTGTAATGTGCTTTGTGGCGCCGTTGTCTATCCACCAGCCTGACGACGAGACGCTCGTGGCGTTGGTCTCGCCTGCATCTGCCAGTAGCGTGACAGCCGTTACTGTTGCTTTTTCTCCTGGCTTTTCCTTTTTAGGAGGCTTACCATCGGCTTTCCACTTGGGACAGTTACGCACCCAGTGTCCTTTCTTCTTGCAGTAGTTACACGTTGAGTCCTTTTGTTTTTCCTTGACTTTCTTTGCACCCTCTGTGTCCGCTGCCAGGGCCGTATGATAGACATTAACGTCGGATTTCTTGGTTGAGTTTCTCTCAAAGACACACAACTGTAGGGCCAGATCGTCGAAGGTCTTTTCTTCATTTTTGGTAATCATCATCCAACTTGATTTGAATGAGTCGAACTGACTGGGTAGGATATACAGGGCCTTGCATGTCAGTAGCAAGTCTGGCAGCTCTGTTTTGCCCTTGTTTCTCAAGCCAGCGTTCAGCTCCGTCCAGAGACTCCTTAGCTTAGCTGTGTGGGTTGAAACGTCCTCTCCTTGTTTCCAGTCAAATGCGAAAAACTCTCGGCAAATCCTGAACAGCTGATCCTCCGACGTAGCCTCGAACTGAGACTTCAAGGCCTCCCAAGTTTCATGAGCAGACTCTTTGTCCATGATTTTCTGATAAACTTCGTCGGTCACAGCACTTGTTATCATGGACTTTGCGTAGCTATTCGCTTTTCTGTAGAGATCACTATCGCGCTTGTGCTTTTTGACGTCGTCATCCTCTGCGTCTGCAGCAAGAGGCTTGGGCTTAACCATCCTGTTCTCGATTACGTCAAGCGCACCCTCATGATAGTCGAGCAGATCTCGCATTTTTCTTTTCCATACCGGCAAATCTGTCTCACCGGCCAGAGGTTTTGTGTGCTTCGTAGAATCCATCTCTCGCAAGGATTTTTACGACACTTAACCTTTTGCTATCTTCTCTCTTGTACTCCACACTCCACGCAGTTGATTAGGCACTGGGCCCATAACCTGTTGTGACTTTATTATGATGTGCGTGATCGGTAAATGAGCAACAATTGAAGCAGGCTTGTAATTGAACAAAAAATTATTTATTGCATTACTGATATGTGAAAAAGTACAGGAAAGATAGATGCGTGCCTCTGAAGCCATACGCATATATACTAAAAACTGAAACTATGTATATAACAGAAGGAAAGAGACGAAAGAAGAACGGTAGTGACATCTGCTTATATATAGATAGCGCAAGTTACCGACAGTCGGATGCGAGACTGTATAGGCCATAAATATAGCATAATCTCAACACTTACTAGCCATTCATTATATAATAAAATATTTGTTATCAACACAGACACACATATACTAGTAGCCCAAGGCACTTACTGGCCTCTCTATTAAATAATAGGGTATTAGTTATTAACACAAATGCCATTTACTTGATAACCCAGAGTACTTACTAGCCACTCTATTATACAATAAAATGTTTGTTATCAACGCAGACACCCACATTCTAGCAACCTGGGGCGCTTACTGGCCTCTCTATTTAATAAAAAAGTATTGATTATTAACACAAACGCCTATATCTTAGTAGCCCGATGCACCTACTGGCCCATCTGTTAAATAATAAAGTCATAATTATTACCACAATCGCCTATTAACCAATGATCCAGGGCGGTAACTGGCCTTTATATTAAATAATTAAATATTAATTATTTACACAAGCACCTGTCACCAGATAACCCAGAGAGCCAACTGGCCTCTCTATTAAATAATAAGGTATTAGTTATTAACACAAATGCCATTTACCCGATAACCCAGAGTGCTTACTATAGCCACTCTATTATATAATAAAATATTTGTTATCAACACAGACACCCACATCCTAGTGACCTGGGGCGCTTACTGGTCTCTCTATTAAATAAAGAAGTATTAATTATTTACCCAAGCACTTATAACCCAAAGATCCACAGTGCTATCTGACCTCTCTATCAAATAATAAAATATTACCTATAAACAGAAATACCTATCAATCGATAAGCCAAAGTGCTTACTGGCCATTCTTTTAAATAAAAAAATATTAATTATAAACACAAACGCCTATATCCTAAAGGCTGGGGGTGCTAACTGGCCTCTTTATTAAATGATAAAGGTTTAATTATCAACACAAGCGCCTATCATATAATAACCCAGGGCGCTAACTAGTCTCTCAAATAAAATATAAAAATTAATTTATTAACAGAAGTGTCTATCACTCAATGACCAAGGGCACTCACTGGCCTTTCTATTAAATACGAATAATTTAATAAATCTTAACACAAACGCCTATCACATAGTGACCTGAGGCGCTTACTGGCTTTTCCATTGAATAACAAAAAATTAATTATCAACACAAGCGCCATTTACCTGATGATCCAGGGCGCTGACTAGCATTTTTGTTAAATAATAAAATATTTATTATTAATACAAGCGCCTATCACCCGATGACTCATGGTACGAACAATCCTCTCTATCGAATAAAAAAGTTACAATTATCATCACAAGCACCTGTCACCAAGTGACCTGGGGAGCCGTTTGGCCTCTTCATTAAATAATAAGAAATTGATTATTAACTTAATCGCCTATCAGCTAATGACCCAGGGCGCTAACTGGCCTCGGTATGAAATAGTGAAGTATTAATTATTATCACAAGCGCCTATTTTTCGATGACCCAGATCGCTAATTGGCCTCTTTTTAAAATAATAAAGTATTAATTATTAACAATAGCACCTATAACCCAATAACCAGGGGCGCTATCTAACTTTTTTATTAAATAGTAAAGTTTAAATTATTAGCACTAGTGCCTATCACATGAGGACCCTGGGAGCTACCTGGCCTCTCTATAAAATAATAAAGTATTAATTATTAACACAGGCGGCAATTCCCCAATGACCCAGAATGCTTACTGGCCACTATATTGAAAATAAGATATACAATATCAACACAGACGCCTATCACTTAATGACCCATGGCGCTAACTGGCGTCTCTATGAAATAATCAAGTATTAATTATAGACACAAGTGCCTATCAGCCAATAATTAAGGGCGGTAATTGGCCTTTTTATTAAATGATAAAGTAAAAATAATTAACACAAGTAGCTATTCCCCGACGTCCCAGAGTGCTTCCTGGCCACTCTGTCGAATAATAAAATGTTAATCAATAGCACAAGTGCCAATCACCCGATAATACGGGATGCTAACTGGCCTCTCTGTTGAATAACAAATTAATAAATTTCAACACAAACGCCTATCGACTAGTGATCCAAGGCGGTAACTGGCCTTTTTATTAAATAATTAAATATTAATTATTTACACAAGCACCTGTCACCATATAACCCAGAGAGCAAACTGGCCTCTCCATTAAATAATAAGGTATTAGTTATTAACACAAATGCCATTTACCCGATAACCCAGAGTGCTTACTAGCCACTCTATTATATAATAAAATATTTGTTATCAACACAGACACTCACATCCTAGCGGCCTTGGGCGCTTACTGGCCTCTTTTTTAAATAAAGAAGTATTAATTATTAACCCAAGCACTTATAACCCAAAGATCCACGGTGCTATCTGACCTCTCTATCTAATAATAAAATATTACTTATAAACAGAAATTCCTATCAATCGATAAGCCAAAGTGCTTACTGGCCATTCTTTTAAATAAAAAAATAATAATTATAAACACAAACACCTATATTCTAAAGGCCCGGGGTGATAACTGGCCTCTTTATTAAATGATAAAGGTTTAATTATTAACACAAGCGCCTATCATACGATAACCCAGGGCGCTCACAGGTCTCTCAAATAAAATATAAAAATTAATTTATTAACACAAGTGTCTATCACTCAATGACCAGGGGCACTTACTGGCCTCTCTATTATATACGAATAATCCAATAAATCTTAACACAAACGCCTATCACATAGCGACCTGAGGCGCTTACTGGCCTTTCCATTGAATAACAAAAAATTAATTATCAACACAAGCGCCATTTACCCAATGATCTAGGGCGCTGACTGGCATTTTTGTTAAATAATAAAATATTAATTATCAATACACGCGCCAATCACCCGATGACTCGGGGTACTAACAAGCCTCTCTATCGAATAAAAAAGTTACAATTATCATCACAAGCACCTGTCACCACATGACCCGAGGAGAAATTGATTATATACATAATCGCCTATCAGCTGATGTCCCGGGGCGCTAACTGGCCTCGGTATGAAATAGTGAAGTATTGATGATTAACACAAGCGCCTATTTTTTGATGACCCAGAACGCTAATTGGCCTCTTTTTGAAATAATGAAGTATTAATTTTTAACAGAAGCACCTATCGGCCAATGATCAGGGGCGCCATCTAACTTTTTTATTAAATAGTAAAGTTTAAATTATTAGCACAAGTGCCTATCACATAAAGACCCTTGGCGCTACCTGGCCTCTCTATTAAATAATCAAGTAATAATTATAGACACAAGTGCCTATCAGCCAATAATCTAGGGCGGTAATTGGCCTTTTTATTAAATAATAAAGTAAAAATAATGAACACAAGTAGCTATTCCCCGACGTCCCGGAGTGCGTCCTGGCCACTCTGTCGAATAATAAAATGTTAATTAATAGCACAAGTGCCGATCATTCGATAATACGGGATGCTAACTGGCCTCCCTGTTAAATAATAAATTAATAATTGTCACCACAAACACCTATCGACTAGCGACTTGAGGCGCTTACTGGCCTCTCTATTAAATAAAGAAGTATCAATTATTAACACAAGCGCCTATTGCTTGATAACCTAGGGTGCTTACTAGCCACTGCATAAAACAATAAAATAATAATTATTAACACAGACACCTGCATCCTTGTGGCCCGTGAAGCTTACTGGCCTTTTCATTAAAGATAAAAGTATTAATTATCAACACAAGCGCCTATCAGGTGATGATGCGGGGCGCTTAATGGCCTCTTTATTAGGAAATGAAGTATTAATTATTAACACAAGTGCCTATAGGTTGATGATAAGGGGCGCTCACTGGTTTCTCTATTAAATAATAAAGTTTAAATTCTAAACACAACTGCCTATCACGTAAAGACCCTAGGCACTAACTGGCCTCTCTATAGAATAATAAAATATCAATTATTAACACAAGTGGCTATTCCCCGATGACCCGGAATGCTTTAAGTCCACTCTGTCAAATGATAAAATATTAATTGATAGTACAAGCACCGATTACCCGATGATAGGGGGTGTTAACAGGCCTCTTAATTAGGTAATAAATTAATTATTATCAACACAAACGCCTATTATCCAGTAACCTAAGGACCTTACTAAACTCTCCATTAAATAAAAAAGTTTTGATTGTTAATACAAGCGCCTATAACACAATGACCCAAGGTGCTAACTGGCCTTTGTATCAAATAATAAAATATTACTTATTAACACAAGCGCCTATCAATCGATAAGCCAGGGTGCTTACTGGCTACGCTTTTAAATAATAAATTATTTATTATTAACTCGAACGCCTATATCCTTGTGGCCCGGGGCGCTAACTGGCCTCTTTATTAAATGATAAAGCATTAATTATTTACACGAGCACATATCATAGAATGACCCAGGGCGCTAACTGGCCTTTTCATTAAATACGAATAATTTAATATTTCTTAACACAAACGCCTATCACGTAGCAGCCTAAAGCGATTACTGGCCTTTTCATTCAATAACAAAGTATTAATTATTAACACAAGCGCCATTTACCCAATGATCCAGGGTGCTTACTGGCCTTTTCATTAAATAATAAAATATTGATTATCATTACAAGCGTATATCACCCGATGACTCGTTGAACGATTAAGCCTCCCTACCAAATGATAAAGTTATAATTATCATCACAAGCACCGGTCACCACATGACCCGGGAAGCCAACTGATCTCTTTATTTTATAATAAAGAATTAATTATTGACAAGAGCAACTATCTTTCGAAGACCCAGAAATCGAATTAACCTTTTTTTAAAAAAATGCAGTATTAAATAATAACATAAGCGCCTATCACCCAATGACCTGGAGCGCTAATTTAATTTTCTATTAAATTATAAAGTTTAAATTATTAGCACAAGTGCCCATCACATAAAAACCCTGGGCGCTTCCTGGCTTCTCTATTAAATAATAAAGTATTAATTATTAACAAAGGCAGCTACCCCCCAATGACCCAGAGTGCTTACTGGCCACTATATTGAAAATAAAATATAAAATATTAACACAAACGCCTATCACTCGATGACCCAGGGTGCTCACTGGCCACTATATTAAATAAAAAAGTATTAATTATTAACACAAAAGCTTATCATCTGATGACCCAGGGTCCTAACTGGCCTCTCTATCAAATAATAAAATATTACTTATAATCACAAGCGCCTATCACTCGATTACTCGGGGTGCTTACTGGCCACTATAATAAAAAATAAAATATCAATTATTAACACAAACTCCTATCACCCGATGACCCAGGAAGCTTTCTGGCCACTGTATTAAATTTTAAAGTATTAATTATTAACACAAACGCCTATATCCTAGTGGCCCAATGCACCTACTGGCCCATCTGTGGAATAATAAAGTCATAATTATTAACACAATCGCCTATCACCTAATGATCCAGGGCGGTAACTGGCCTTTTCATTAAATGATTAAATATTAATTATTTACACAAGCACCTGTCACCAGATAACCCGGAGAGCCAACTGGCCTCTCTAATAAATTGAAAGGAATTATTACATATCAACTAAATCGCCTATCACCCGATGACCTGGGATGCTAACTGGCTTTTCTATTGAATAATAAAGTATTAATTATTAAAACAAGTGGCTAGGCCCCAATGATCCGGGGCACTAACTCGCTTTTCTACTTAATAATATTAATTGAATAACTTAAATTAAAAACGCCTATTACCTAGCGACCTGGGGCGCTTACCGATAACTGTATTGAATGATCAAATATCGATTTTTAACACAAACGCCTATCACCCGACGACACAGGGTGGTTACTGGCCAACGTATTAAATAATATAATAAGTATTATTAACAAAAACGCCTATATTCTAGTAGCCCAGGGCACTGGCTGGCACATCTGTTGAATAATAAAGTCATATTTATTAACACAAGCACCTACAACCCAATGACCCGTAGCGCTAACTGGCCTCTCTATTAAATAATTGAGTATTCCTTATTAACACAAGCGCCTACTTCTTGATGACCTGAAGCGCTAACTGGCCACTCTATTAAATAAAAATTTATAAATTGTTAACACAAGTGCCTATCACTCATCGACCTAGGGCGCTAATTGGCCTCTTTAAAAAAAAATGAAGTATGAATTATTAACATAAGTGCCTATCACCCAATGACATAAGGCGATAACTAGCTTTTTTATTCAATAATAAAGTTTGAATTATTCCCATAAGTGACTATCACATGACGACCCTGGGCGATACCTGGCCTCTCTATTAAATAATAGAGTATTAATTATCAACACAGGCGGCTATCCCCCAATGACTCAAAGATCTTCCTGGCTATTATATTAAAAATAAAATATAAATTATAAACACAAACGCGCAACACTTAACGACCCAGGGTGCTTACTGGCCTTTCTATTTAATAATAAATAAATAATTATTAACACGAATGCGTTTTACCTAGTGACCTTAGACGCATACTGGCCTGTTTATTAAATGAAAAATTTTGATTATTAACACAAGTGCTTATAACACAATAACCAAGGAAGCTAACTGGCCTTTCTATTAAATAATAAAATATAACTTATGCACACAAGCGCCTATCACTTAATTACTCGGGGTGCTTACTGGCCACTATACAAAAAAATAAAATATTAATTATTAACACAAACTCCTATCACTCGATGACCCAGGGTACTCACGAGACACTTTATTTCATAATAAAGTATTATTTATTAACACAAGCGCCTATCACCTAGTGACCTGGCGTACTTACAGTCCTTTCTATAAAAAAAAGGTATTAATTATTAATACAAGCGCCTATCACTAAATGACCCAGGGCGCTAACTGAGGTCTCTGTGAAATAATCAAGTATTAATTATAGACACAAGTGCCTATCAGCCAATAATCTAGGGTGGTTATTGGCCTTTCTATTAAATAATAAAGTAATAATAATTAACACAAGTAGCTATTCCCCGACGTCCTGGAGTGCTTCCTGGCCACTCTGTCAAATAATAAAATGTTAATTAATAGCACAAGTGCCGATCATCCGATAATATGGGATGCTAACTGGCCTCCCTGTTGAATAATAAATTAATAATTGTCACCACAAACACCTATCGACTAGTGACCTGAGGTACTTACAGTCCTTTCTTTAAAAAAAAAGTATTAATTATTAACACAAGCGCCTATCACTTGATGACCCAGGGTGCTTACTAGCCTCTTTATAAAAATAATAAAATAATTATTATTAACACAGACACCTACATCCTAGTTACCTGGGAAGCTTACAGGGCTCTCTATCAAGTAATGAAGTATTAATTATTGACACAAACGCCTATTACCTGATGACACAGGTTGCTCACTCGCCACTCTATTGAATAATAAAATATTTATCACTAACACTGACACTTATATCCTAGTGTTTCAGGACACTTACTGACCTCTCTATTAAATGATAGGTATTAATTATTTACACAAATGCCTATTACCTAATGACCCAGGGTGCTTACTAGCCACTCTATTGAATAATAAAATGTTTGTTATCAACCCAGGCACCCATATCCTAGTGGCCCAAGGCACTTACTGGCCTCTCTATTAGAAAATAAGGTATTAGTTATCAACATAAGCGCCTATCACCCGATGACCCTCGGCGCTAACTGGCCATTTCATTAAATAAAAAAGTATTAATTATCAATTTAAGCGCCTATTACCTGACGATTCAGGGTGCTAACTGGCCTCCTTTCTAAATAATAAAGTATTAATTATCAACACAAGCGCCTATCTGGTGATGATGCGGGGCACTAAATGGCCCCTTTATTAAGAAATGAAGTATCAATTATTAACACAAGTGCCTATAGGTCGATGATAAGGGGCGCTAACTGGTGTTTCTATTAAATAATAAAGTTTAAATTATAAACATAACCGCCTATCACTTAAAGATCCTAGGCGCTAACTGGCCTCTCTATTGAACAATAAATTATCGATTATTAACACAAGTGGCTATTTTCCGATGACCCGGGGTGCTTTAAGACCACTATGTCAAATGATGGAATATTAATTAATAGCACAAGCACCGATTACCCGATGATACGGGGTGTTAACAGGTCTTTCAATTAGGTAATAAATTAATAATTATTTACACAAACGCCTATTATCCAGTGACCTAAGGCCCTTATTACTGGACCCTCCATTAAATAAAAAAGTTTTGATTGTTAATACAAGTGCCTATAACACAATGACTCAAGGCGCTAACTGGCCTCTGTATCAAATAATAAAATATTACTTATTGACACAAGCGCCCATCACCTGATGATTAGGGGTGCTTACTGGCCACTGTATTAAAGAATAAAATATTAATTATTAACACAATATAGCCTATCAATCGATGAGCCTGGGTGCTTATTGGCCACTCTTTTAAATAATAAAATATTTATTATTAACTCAAACGCCTATATCCTTGTGGCCCGGTGCGCTAACTGGCTTCTTTATTAGATGATAAAGCATTAATTATTCACACAAGCGCCTATCATACAATGACTCAGGGCGCTGAGTGGCCTCTTTATTAAATGATAAAATATTAATTATTAACACAAGCGCCTATCACCCGATATCCTGGGGTGCTAACTGGCCCCTCTATTAAAATAATAAAGTATTAATTATTAACACAAGCGCCTATCACCCGATGATTCGGGGCACTAACTGGCCTCTCTATTAAAAAATAAAGTATTAAATATTAACACAAGCGCCTATCACCCTATGACCTAGAGCACTAACTGGCTTCTCTATTGTGCAACATCAGTAACATTATACTGATGTAAATAGAAAATTTAGTTCATGAGATTTGAAATCTCGCGCTTTAGGATATTCTCTTTGCTATAAGGGCCAATCATAAGCATGCACGCGTCTTTTAATACACCAATAGACTCTATTTATACTCACAATAGTCCAGCATGGCAGCTTGCTGCTGCTGCGGTTATTGTCAGTCATTCTCAAACGCCCTTGTCGGTGGGTCGGTTTTTTTTTGTGCTTATAATTTTTACGTGTATCGTTTTTATGTAAAATTTCTGTAACGAAAACGATTCACATTTTTGATTGACATGTAATTTCTCCGTCTGACTCAAAAATTAGTTCTATTTTTTTTCATCTTGCAAGTAAGCAAGTATTATGACTTATGAAAGTAAAATTAAATAGAAAGATTGTTTTTTCATAATAAACAGCTAAAGTGTTTAAAGGTGTGTTGTGAATTCATTATTGTATCCTTTTTATTTACATTCTTTTTTACGCTCTCCCAAATCAGGCGTGCGATATAAATTATACAGTCCACTATCTTACTGAGTTTTACTTTGAACATGGTCCTCTGAGCCGGATGTGGGGAGGTGAAATATAGGTGTAGGACATTTTCTTTTTGTGTAAGACACGTGGTCGTTTTATCGGCCATCTTGGCTTTTTTTGCGTTCTTCTCGGGTGATGAGGCTGACGCGGTCAACGCGCCGGCGCGTAGTCCGTACGCACACGCACTTACACATATAGCCATATCTCTTTCTCTGTTTTCTTTATTCGTTTGTCGTCGGGTGCGAGCGAGTGCATTGTTAATTTCGGGGACTTACTGCTGCTCGTACTTTGGTTGTCTTTAGCGTGTGGTGCTGCCTGCCTCTGCAGGCTATTGTGACAACACCGCTGCTGCTGCTGGCTCCACGGGTCCTTTCATCGTCAGCGTGTGCTGCTGCCTATCTTTGCAGGCTCTTGTGACAACACCGCTGCTACTGCTCGTGCTTTGGTCGTCTTCAGCGTGTGCTGCTGCCTGTCTCTTCATGCAGGCTATTGTGACAACACCGCTGCTGCTGCTCGTGCTTTGGTCGTCATCAGCGTGTGCTGCTGCCTGCCTCTGCAGGCTATTGAGACAACACCGCTGCTGCTGCTGGCTCCACGGGTCCTTTCATCTTCAGCGTGTGCTGCTGCCTGTCTCTGCAGGCTACTGTGACAACACCGCTGCCACTGCTCGTGCTTTGGTCGTCATCAGCGTGTGCTGCTGCCTGCCTCTGAAGGCTATTAAGATAACACCGCTGTTGCTGCTGGCTCCACGGGTCCTTTCATCTTCAGCGTGTGCTGCTGCCAACTTATACAGGCTATTGAATCAGCACCGCTGGTGTCAAGTCCTGAGGGTCTTTCGAACTCAACATAACTACGAATACTTGGTCCTGTTTACACGGTTTGTAAAATTGTATATTTTGTGGTATGTAATATCAGTTCCTTATAGTTTTTCGTTTTTTTTTGTTTACGGATTGACTTGAATATATTTTTGCGAACTTAACTTTATGTAAGCACTTGTAAAAATTAAGAACACTACCGTCGTTTAGCGTTATTGTTGAATTAGTTAGCTTTTGTCTGACTCAAATTTGGCTACGATGTGCCATTTGTATTTATTTATTGAATATTAATACTTGAATTGAAATTTACCTTATCAAAATGGATAACCTTTATGAGGTGCAAGTTAAACTGTTTAACAAAATTAAAGGTTCCTTTACAAACTTTAAGAAACTTGGCCAGGTAAAAATGACCAAGGGTCAGGCTGACTCTAGGCTTCAACTACTCAGAGATACTTTTAAACAGTTTAAATCTAGTCATAATGATATTATGAATATAAAACCTTTACCCACAACTCGTGATTATTTTAAAGATGAGTGCTATAAAGTCGTGAAGGATACTTTTTATTTCCATCAGGGTGGTTTTAACGATTTTTTTAATTCGCTTAGTGATCATTCGAATCCAACAGGCACCTTACCTCCTGCCAATGCCAATGTAAGTTCGTTTCAGAGATTCTCTTCTTTACCTTCAATAGACTTGCCATCCTTTGATGGTGATTTTGCTAGTTGGGAGAATTTTCGCGATGTTTATAGGGCTATAGTCCATAGGAAGCAAGAATTACCAGCTATTATTAAATATCAACATCTTAAGGCGCATCTACTAAAGGGTGAAGCTTTAGACCTCATTAAAAATATACCCTTGTCTGAAGAGAGTTATATACAGGCCTGGGATACCATAACCCGGTATTATAATAATAAACGTCGTCTCATTAATACGTATACAACTACTATTCTCAGTTGTCAAGCTATGAGAGGCAGTTCCTGCTCTGAAATGAAGCACATATCTAAGGAGATGATAAGTTCTGTTGATTCCTTGATATCGTTAGAGAGAGAGCAGTAGGAGATGCTGACATATTAATCGCTCTTGTTGTTAGTAGATTTGATTTCCAAACGAACAAGGATTGGCAAAAAATGTTAGGTAGTAGCAGTGATCCTCCTCCTTTAGATTAACTACGAGACTTCATTTCAGCACAAATCATTACAATGGAATCGTTTCATTGTAAATCTGTACATAAGATTATAAATATTTGCGCAACTACTCCTTTTAAAAATATGGGATCTTCTAGTGGTAAGCCTATATCTGGTGTTATATACTGCACATCAGACAGTTGTTTCAGATTCCATTGCTTGCCAATTCTGTAATCAAAAACATCATCTTGTCTCTTGTGATTCATTTAAATCACGGGAGTGGAGCGATACACGGAAATTTCCGAAGTCTCATCGTCTCTGTGTTAATTGTTTTGGTCCTCACCTTAATCGGGAGTGCTCTGTTAATAATAAGTGTTCACACTGCAACCAAAGGCATCACACCATTATGCACAGAGGGGATAAGTCCAGCTCTACATCTGTCTCTGCTAAAAATAAGCAAACAAAATCTGTAAATAATTTGACAAACTCTTTTACTGTACAAAACCAAGCTCAGATTTCTTCAGAGTCTAGTGTTAATGTACAGTCATGTAGTAGTAATAAAATCGTCTCACCCAAGGTGATTATAGCTACTGCTCGTGTTTTCGTGTATGCCACTGATGGATCTTGCATATTGGTACGAGCTCTCATTGATCAGTGCTCACAGAGTTGTCTTATCACTAAATCTCTCTGTGATATGCTGCATTTGAAACCCAGATCAGTTAGTATGACTCTGTCAGGAGTAGGTGGACTGATTTCCATGGACGCTAGTAAATCAGTTGCTTTCAAATTTAGGCCTCATTTTGAGTCTGGTTTTAAGCACCTTGTTGATGCGTTAGTCGTGCCAAAAATTTCTTCCTACGAACCACCTCTAGGTAGTCGTTTGGCAAATTTAGATTATGGGAAGGATGTCATTCTAGCAGATCCAGAATTTCACAGTTTAGATAAAATTGATATTTTGTTAGATGCATCTGTCCATGCAATTATTATCGGTCAGGAAGTTCGCAAATTAGCCCCTGACTATCCAATTGCCTCTGCTTCGCAAATTGGTTGGTTGTTATCGGGTCGGATGCCCTTTGGTTTAGGATCAAACTTGTCACTAAAATCACTAGTTATGGTTAATGTTGAAGAAACTCAGCTAAATGAGTTAGTTCAGCGGTTTTGCGAAACACCTTTGTTAAACGAAGTTCAAATACCTAGATGGAATCATTTTTCACTAGATTGTGAATCTCTCGAACTTCATGGTTTTGCCGACGCTTCTAAAAACGCCTATGCAGCGGCTGTTAATTTACGCGTTGTACGCGGGGTCGAGATTTTTGTACATTTTCAATTAGCAAAAACGAAAGTAGCTCCGATTAAAACGCTAAGTATTCCAAGACTGGAGCTATGTGCTGCAGAATTGTTATCCACAGTAGTTAGTCATTTCGTTGATGTTAATTCATTGAAAGAAGTACCAGTTCACATGTGGTCCGATTCTAGGAATGTACTATATTGGCTCAATGGACTTCCTTCCAAATGGCCAGTTTTCATAGCTAATAGGTGTTTTAAAATTCATGAATTGACTCCATATGCTAAGTGGCATTATATCACGTCAAAGCAAAATCCAGCTGATGTAGCTTCTAGAGGTGTTCTTCCGGGCCAATTGCTGAATTAAATATTATGGTTTTAGGGCCCTAAGATTCTTCATGAATTGCACTCTAACTATCCAGAGTTTGGAGTAGAAATGATTGCCCTTTCCTCTATAAATGTAAGTAGTTCAATGCCTTCTGTAAATAGTCTTGTAAATAATTCTGAGTCCTTTTATATGACTCTATTAACTCGTTCCAAGTAGGAACGGTTGCTAAGAGTAACAGCATATTGCTTTCGTTTTACATACCGCTGTTTACATAAAGTTAAACAAAAAAATTCATATTTACTTATAGCTGGAAGTCTTAAGCCCCCTCTACAGGCTAGTTTGCAGTTTATTGACTTGTATTCTTTTATTGAAGTTGACTCGATTCACCTTTCAACATCAGAAATTGATTGTGCTAGACTGTGTCTAGTTTATCAGCATCAACAGAGTCACTTTTCCGCTAAGTTCAATGTACTAACTCAAAATCAAGATCGTAGTTTAGAAGATAGCCTACCACTACTTCGATCTAGCCGTTTGCTTAATCTTACCCCGTTTATAAACTGCGAATTGATAAGAGTTGGGGGTAGATTGAGTAGAGCCTTACTTAATGATGATTCCTCTGAGCTTGATCCTCTTACTTCTGCTCATTTTTTTATCATGAGGTCTTCATTTCTTGTGCCAGAGCCCGATATTTCTTCTGAAAAGGTATCGCCACTTAAACGCTGGAAGCTAGTGACACAATCTCTCCAAGTCTTCTGGAAAAGGTGGTCACTTGAATACCTTTTCACTTTACAAAGTCGTTGCAAGTGGTTGAATCCTCAACTCTCGGTTAAGCCTGGTGATCTCGTGCTCATAAAAAACGAGTCTTCTCCACCTGATAAATGGCCTTTAGGCATGGTTGTTGAAGTCTATAAGGATGCCAAGTCTCTCGTCAGAGTCGCCAAGATTAGAACCATTTCATCTAGTTTTGTAAGGCCAATACACAAACTAATATTATTGCGTACCGTATCTGAGCTTGAGTCAGGACACAATAATAATTTGTCTTATTCAGATCAATTTATTTTCTTTCATTTACTATTATGATTATCAAATCTCATATCTAAAAGTCACAAACCTTGCGAAAATATTTATAAAATTATCTGTAATTTGTTTATAATGTTTTTTTTTATTTTTTGAATTATTTGCTATTGTACGTGGAAAGCGTTCCACTGCTTTATTCACACGGTACTTAGTTGTATATTATTTCTTTTGATGCACATTCGGTCTCACTCCTGTCCATCAACCTTGGGACTATGTAAAACATCAATATTAGTGATTGTTACCGGCTAAATATCATTATGTCAACAAAAAAAAACTTTCATTATTTAGAATTTTTGTTAGTGGAATGCGATCCACCCATTTGTCCTTCTAAGACTTGTTATTGATATACATTCGTTACACTTAATTCTCTCTATCAAACTTGGGACTATGTGCAAAATCAGTAACATTATACTGATGTAAATAGACTCTGACTCAAAAATTAGTTCTTCCTTTTTTCATCAAGTAAGCAAGTATTATGACTTGTGAAAGTAAAATTAAATGGAAAGATTCATTTTCCATAATAAACGGCTAAAGTGTTTAAAAGTGTGTTGTGCTTTTATTATTGTGTCCTTTTTATTTACATCCTTTTTCACGCTCTCCTAAATCTGGCTTGCGATATAAATTATACAGTCCACTATCTTACTAAGTTCAACTTCGAACATCTATTAAATAATAAAGTATAAATTATCAACACGAGCACTTATCACCTAAAGACCCCGGGCGCTAACTGGCCTCTCTATTAAAAAATAAAGTATTAATTATTAACACGAGCACCTATCACCCGATCACTTGGGGCGCTAACTAGCTTCTCTATTCAATAATAAAGTAATAATTATTAACACAAGTGCCTATCCCGCAATGACCTGGGTTGCTTACTGGTCACTCTATCAAATAATAAAATATTATTTAATAGCACAAGCGCCGATCACCCGATAATACGAGGTGCTAACTGGCCTCTCTGTTAAATAATAAATTAATAATTTTTAACACAAACGCCTATCACCTAATGACCCTAGGCACTTACTGGCCACTCTATTAAATAAAAAAGTATTAATTATTAACACAAGCGCCTATCACTTGATGACCCAGGGTGCTTACTAGCCACTCTATTAAATAATAAAATATTTATTACTAACACAGACACCTATATCCTAATGGCCCAGGGCGCTTACTGGCCTCTCTATTAAATGATAAAGTATTAATTATTAACACAAACGCCTATCACCCGATGACCCAGGGTGCTTACTAGCCACTCTATTAAATAATAAAATATTTGTTATCATAACAGACACTTATATCCTAGTGGCCCAGGGCGCTTACTGGCCTCTCTATTAAATAATAAGGTATTAATTATTAACACAAGCGCCTATTACCCGATGACCCAGGGCGCTAACTGGTCTATCCATTAAATAATAAAGTATTAATTATCATCACCAGCGTTTATCTCCCGATGACCCAGGGCGCTAACTGGCCTCTCCATTAAATAATAAAGTATCAATCATTAACACAAGCGCTTATCACGCAATGACTTTGGGCGCTTACTGGCCACTATGTGAAATAATAAAATATTTTAATAGCACAAGAGCTTTGGGTCATCGGGTGATTGACACTTGTGTTATTAATATTATAATTTTTAATTTCCGCGTGCCTTTGGCAATGTCCTTTCACTGCTGTGCTATCTGCTCGACGGAATATTCTTTCTAGATCGTATATAGCTATATACACGAGTTAGCGAGAAAGTTCCGATATTTAATCTGCTTAACACAACGCTGAGTTTTTATATTCACATATTTTAATCCTCTTACTCATACGCCATCTCATGAGTGTGATTGGTACTGCTACTAAACTGCAACCTGTTGTAGGTTGTAGGTTGTACAGCGTTGGGTTAGGCGGATTCAATATCGGAACTTCTTCCCTAGATCGTATATATAGCTATACGATCTAGGGAGAATGTTCCGTCGAGCAGACAACTCAGCAGTGAAGGGGCATTGCCAAAGACACGCGAAAATTCAAAATTGTAATATTAATAACACAAGTGCCTATCACCCAATGACCCGGGGCGCTAACTGACCACTCTGTTAAATAAATAATTTTTAATAACACAAGCGCCTATCACCCAATGACCCGGGGCGCTAACTGGCCACTCTTTTAAATAAACAATTATTAAAATAACACAAGCGCCTATCACCTCATGACACGGGGCGCTTACTGGTCACTCTGTTAAATAAATAATTATTAAAATAACACAAGCGCTTATCACTCAGTGACTTCGAGCGCTTACTGTCAACTCTGTTAAATAAATAATTATTAATAACACAAGCGCCTATCACCCAATGACCCGGAGCGCTTACTGGCCACTCTTTTAAATAAATAATAATTAAAATAACACAAGCGCCTATCACCTCATGACACGGGGCGCTTACTGGTCACTCTGTTAAATAAATAATTATTAAAATAACACAAGCGCTTATCACTCAGTGACTTCGAGCGCTTACTGTCAACTCTGTTAAATAAATAATTATTAATAACACAAGCGCCTATCACCCAATGACCCGGAGCGCTTACTGGCCACTCTTTTAAATAAATAATTATTAAAATAACACAAGCGCCTATCACCTTATGACCCTGGGCGCTTACTGGCTACTATTGAATAATAAATTATCAAGAAATTATAAGAGCGCCATTTAAAAAGATCTTTGTCGTACTAGATAGGCAATCAAAATCATGATATGTTTACATATGTTATCGATCAACTTTTAATTATTTAATTGTGTTGCAAATAAGTGTCCTGGATCATCAGGAAAAAGGTGCTTGACATATTTATGAATAATTATTTATTTATTAGATTTGCAATTAGCGCCCCAGGTTATACGGTGATAGGCGCTTGTGTTATTTTAATAATTATTTATTTAACAGAGTGACCAGTAAGCGCCCCGTGTCATGAGGTGATAGGCGCTTGTGTTATTTTAATAATTATTTATTTAAAAGAGTGGCCAGTAAGTGCCCCGGGTCATTGGGTGATAGGCGCTTGTGTTATTAAAAATTATTTATTCAACAGATTGGCCAGTTAGCGCTCCGGGTCATTGGGTGATAGGCACTTGTGTTATTAATATTACAATTTTGAATTTTCGCGTGTCTTTGGCAATGCCCCTTTACTGCTGAGTTGTCTGCTCGACGGAACATTCTCCCTAGATCGTATAGCTATATATACGATCTAGGGAAAAAGTTCCGATATTAAATCCGCCTAACCCAACGCTGAGGTTGTAGGTGGTACTTCGTACCTCGTGTCTCATTTTACACTGTAAGCGTGAGCAGTACATGTACATAAGGACGAGCAGTCTACACTTCTTATGTCTATGTTAAGGACCAACTGACTAAATAAAAAAAAAAGAAAACCATTACACACCGACAAACTTTATGTTCTCTGTGATAACTTTAAGAAAAAACTTATTATAGACATTTAAATATTACAATTTTGTTAATAGATCATGTCAAATGATCGTATACGAACCCTCAGAATAAAAACCGGCGTAGTAAAACGATTAGCTAAGGAAAAAATCACTTATAAAACGGAAGCCATTCAACAACAAGCTAAAATAGAAGAGTATAAACAACAAGGTACGTTTAAAAAATATTACTGATTGTATCTCAGTCATGAAGAATAGATTGTGCCAATCTGTGCCGAAATTGGTTAAAGTGGAATCAAATTTCTTTTAGTTGATATGTTTATCGATAAACCTTGTATTTGAAAATGATACATTTTATATTATAATCCATAGAAATAGTATTCTTCTTGTAATTCTAATAAGTATATATGTCTCTCTGTACAGAAGCTGATAAGAGGGACGTGTTTCTATCGTATAAATATTCATATTCATATATTTAGCTTACATGCTAGGTGGTAAAAGACATCTCTAAGTCATTAATACATCTCTGTTGAAATGGTGACCATCGTGAAATTTGGTGCACTGATAAATTAATGTTTAAAAAAGATAAGTACTATATCATTTTTTTTGTACTTTTAATGAAGTAGAATCATTTTGGGGTTGAATCAACATATACTTAGGCACATTACTTAAATGTGCTTCATTGCTCTTATAATGATGTACACTTACCTACAGTTACATTCTGTCCATCTAGACTACAACCGGAATAGTAAATATAACTGTAGGTAAGTCTACTTGTGATTATACTTTTTGGTGCAGTACGAAAAATTATAATTTTGTGACGTCCCGGAAAAAAAAAGTTGAATCCATTTTTTGAAGAAATCAGAAGAGGCATTATAGCAGGGATAGGTGAATCTCAGGAGTTATTTACGACACGTCACGTGTGATTCACGTCATTTGTGTAATTAAGAAGGTTGGATACATATTATCAACAATAGTTGGGGGTTCTAATTTTACCTTTAATCTAGTCAGTGTGTTATATTATAATAAACTAACAAATGCTTTTTGGTCAATCTCAGCCATCTAGTTGTTAAGATATCTTAAAATGAAAAATAAGAATATACCCTGGTACCACAAACACACATAAGTAAATTGCATAAGACGATGCTCGGTCTGCTTCCGCAGATTTACATTAGTCTGCTGCATGATTCGGGCTCAAGAGGCTTCTACAAAAAGTGCATAAGACTTGCATGAAGTACCTTGCATCAAGTTTTTCACTTGAACGCACTCGCAAGTGCATTAGACGTGCACAAGAAGTGCACAGAGATGCATGTGCACGACACTTGCGCAAGAGATGCATCAGACTTGCATAAAATTACTTGAATTAATTTTTTCATTTAAGTACACTCGCAAGTGCATCAGACGTGAACGAGTAGTGCACAGAGGCAAGTTGACACAACGCTTGCGCAAGAAGTACGTCAGACGTGTGTTCAGATGCTTGTACTAATTTATTGTAGGTACTAGAATGCATTTGCAAGAGCATCAAACGTGCACAAGAAGTGCAAAGTGGCGCGTACGCACGAGTTGCTTACACTAATTTTTTCATTAAAGTGCACTTGCATGTGCATCAGACGTGCAAAATAAGTGCACAAAGGCGCGTCAGTGTTGGCTTCAAGATGGCGAAAAGTGGTCCCCCCACCACTCTCCCGTCTAAGAAGAGTGGTAGGTGGACCAGTGTTGGGATCATAGACATAGAGGTATAATAGTAGAGTGCGCGACCAAGGCAGAGGGGACGTCAGAAGGTGCGAGAGAGAACGCATTCTATGCCACCACTGACCACTCTGATGCAGATGCACTGCTATACTCACACACATACATATACATTGTCGGGGGACTCATCGGAATAGCTAATCAGGAGTGGTGGCATAGAATGCGTTCTCTCTCGCACCTTCTGACGCTGCAACTTCCAGGCCAGTATAGCAGTCACGCACTCTATTATTATACCTCTATGATCATAGAGGTATAAGAATAGAGGAGTAAAGCGCTATACTAGCCCATTAGCGGCAGCGACAGTATAATTAAGTGTAACGGGGCATCTGTCCTTGTTGCCAAAGCCACGTTATTGGATACTTCTTCGTCCTAAATCCTATATACAGTTGATTCAATCTCATGTAGAACTCAACCAATAACATAACTGCCAGACAAAGACAGATGCCCCGTTAAGTAGCGAATTCTGCTGTCGCATATCACGCCCCCTGTTCTCCTCTATTCTTATACCTCTATGGTTGGGATATAGTTCCTGCCAGACTTGGGAATTCTCTAGGACCCAACCCATCTGACGTGGAAAATCACTAGATCAAAAAAAAAATAGTACCAAAGGCGACGTGCGAGATTCAAATGAGGTCCAATAACACGAGCATCCATCACCTAATGACCCAGTGTGCTTACTGGCCACTCTGTTAAAACCATAATTATTATTAACACAAGCGCCTATCACCCAATAACCCCTGGCGCTTACTGGCCACTCTGTTCAATAAATAATTTTTAATAACACAAGCGCCTATCACCTAATGACCCAGTGTGCTTATTGGCCACTCTGTTAAAACCATGATTATTATTAACACAAGCGCCTATCACCCAATGACCCGGGGTGCTTACTGGCCCCTCTGTTCGATGAATAATTTTTAATAAAACAAGCGCCTATCACCCAATGACCCGGGGTGCTTACTGGCCACTCTGTTCAATAAATAATTTTTAATAACACAAGCGCCTATCACCCAATGACCCGGAGTGCTTACTGGCCACTCTGTTCAATAAATAATTTTTAATAACACAAGCGCCTATCACCACATAACCCGGGGCGCTTACTGGCCACTCTGTTAAATAAATAATTATTAATAAACAACACAAAAGCCTATCACCTCATGTCCCGGGGTACTTACTGGCTACTATTCAATAATATATTATCAAGTAATTACAAAAGCGCCAATTAAAAAGATCTTGGTCGTACTGGATAAGCAATCAAAATTGTGATGTGTTTACATATGTTATCGATCAACTTTTTATTATTTAATAGTGTTGCAAATAAGTGTCCTGGATCATCAGAAAAAAGGTGCTTGACATATTTATTAATAATTGTTTACTAACTAGATTTGCAATTAGCGCCCCAGGTTATACGGTGATAAGTGTTGTGTTATTAATAATTATTTGTTTAACAGAGTGGCCAGTAAGCACCCAGGGTCATCAGGTGATAGGTGCTTGTGTTATTTCAACAATTATTTATTTAACAGAGTAACCAGTAAGCACCCCAAGTCACTAAGTGATAGGCGCTTGTGTTATTTTAATAATTATTTATTGAAAAGAGTGACCAGTGAGCGCCCTGGGTTATCAGGTGATAGGCGCTTGTGTTATTTTAATAATTATTTATATAACAGAGTGGCCAGTAAGCGCCCCGGGTCATTGGGTCATTGGCACTTGTGTTATTTTAATAATTGTTTGTTTAACAGAGTGGCCAGTAAACGCCCTGGGTCATCAGGTGATAGGCGCTTGTGTTATTTTAATAATTATTTATATAACAGAGTGGCCAGTAAGCGCCCCGGGTCATTAGGTGATAAGCGCTTGTGTTATTTTAATAATTATTTATACAACAGAGTGGCCAGTAAGCGCCCTGAGACATCAGGTGACACGCGCTTGTGTTATTTTAATAATCATTTATTGAACAGAGTGGCCAGTAAGCGCCCCGGGTCATCATGTGATAGGCGATTGTGTTATTTTAATAATTATTTATATAACAGAGTGGCCAGTAAGCGCCTCGGGTCATCAGGTGATGGATGCTCGTGTTATTGGACCTCATTTGAATCTCGCGCGTCGCCTTCGGTACTATTTTTTTTCGATCTAGTGATTTCACACGTCAGATAGGTTGGGTCTTAGAGAATTCCCAAGTGTGGCCGGAACAATATCCCAACACTGAGTAGACCGATAGAAAATCCCCTGAAATAAAAAGTTGATGCTCGAAGGGTCGTTTTTAATATTATACATTATTCAATGCGTAGATTACGATAAAAACACTTAGAACATTGAAAACTCTCTTGGGAGCCGTAAAAACAGCGTTTAAAACTTATTTTGCTAATATCTCGTAAGCGGTAGAAGATCGAACGAAAATAAAAACACCAGCGTGTAGAGCGGAAAATTTCCTACCGATTTGGTATTTTACTTTTGTTTGGTATTGCTGAAAATTTCGAGGTAAAAATTATTGAAGGTATTTTCCTCAATGCTACAGGAGAAAGTGAGACAGAAGATACACTGTATGTCGAAGCCAATCCGCCGGAGAGTCGTGGGGAAGGGGGAGAGGATCAGGGCTATATAGCTATAGCTATATATGTATGCTTGAGGCGTTTTTAGATCGACTGACGGCCGAAATTTGATTTTTGGCTTTTTAGTCAGAAAATTTTCAAGTCCTACGATTGCATTAATAATGGAAAAAAAATTGTTCCTCCCAAATTTTTTTTTTTACGTTCTTAACAACTCTGTATCAAAGGAACATAAGCAATTTTTTTTTTTTTTTTTTCTTTTTTTTTTTCTTTTTTTTAATTATATTTGCTTATCGCTATGAATTAATTATTTGAAAAATTACCCTGAAATTGTTGCGTGCACGTGTACTATAGCTTAAAAATCTGTAATAAAAGAAAAAGTATGTAAAATTGTTTTATTTATTATCAAATTAATTTGTATCAAAAATATATGTAACATCAATACACTATATTAATTGGACTTTATTTTATTCAAACGTTACCGTCTAACGAGATTAAAAGTGTATAACGACTCCGACTATATTCATCAGCGTATATATCTATATACATGCGAGGAGCAGCCGACGATCGTTAAAGCACACAACTACACTTAGTCCCGCGCTCTCTGTCTCAAAATAAAAATACCAGCATGTAGAGCGGAAAATTTCCTACCGATTTGGTATTTTACTTTTGTTCGGTCTCGCTGAAACTTTCGAGGTAAAAATTATCAAAGGTATTTTTTCCTCAATGCTATAGGAGAAAGTGAGACAGAGAGCGCGGAAATAAGTGTAGTTGTGTGCTCCAACGATCGTCGGCTGCTCCTCGCATGTATATAGATATATACGCTGATGAATATAGTCGGAGTCGTCATATACTTTTAATCTCGTTAGACGGTAACGTTTGAATAAAATAAAGTCCAATTAATATAGTGTATATATGTTACATATATTTTTGATACAAATTAATTTGTTAATAAATAAAACCATTTTACATACTATTTCTTTTATTACAGTTTTTTAAGCTATAGTACACGTGCACGCAACAATTTCAGGGTAATTTTTTAAATAATTAATTCATAGCGATAAGCAAATATAATTAAAAAAAAGAAAAAAAAAAAGAAAAAAAAAAAAAAAAAATTGCTTATGTTCCTTTGATACAGAGTTGTTAAGAACGTAAAAAAAAAAATTTGGGAGGAACAATTTTTTTTCCATTATTAATGCAATCGTAGGACTTGAAAATTTTCTGACTAAAAAGCCAAAAATCAAATTTCGGCCGTCAGTCGATCTAAAAACGCCTCAAGCATACATATATAGCTATAGCTATATAGCCCTGATCCTCTCCCCCTTCCCCACGACTCTCCGGCGGATTGGCTTCGTTAAACAGTGTATCTTCTGTCTCACTTTCTCCTATAGCATTGAGGAAAATACCTTCAATAATTTTTACCTCGAAATTTTCAGCAATACCAAACAAAAGTAAAATACCAAATCGGTAGGAAATTTTCCGCTCTACACACTGGTGTTTTTATTTTCGTTCGATCTTCTACCGCTTACGAGATATTAGCAAAATAAGTTTTAAACGCTGTTTTTACGGCTCCCAAGAGAGTTTTCAATGTTCTAAGTGTTTTTATCGTAATCTACGCATTGAATTATGTATAATATTAAAAACGACCCTTCGAGCATCAACTTTTTATATCAGGGGATTTTCTATCGGTCTATGAGGGGGACTGCTTCTTGGTCACGGCTGCGCGACAGCCAAAAGCGTCGTCTGTTACGACAGCGGTTCTCAAATACTAGTCACTAATAGTCATGTATGATGTAGCTATATATATATACATGTGTGTATATAATATGCATGTAACAGCTGATTGTTGCGCTGTATAGTGGTTAAGTTCTCTGTGTTGTCTGTTCTGTCATTCCTGTCTCCTGTACCGGTGCTGATAACTGAGATACCAAGAGCCAAGCCAACGTTAATGCTGGTACTTATAAGTACTGACCAATGGCTTGACCTTGACTTCTCTTCAACCAACTGTGGCCTTTTTCACCAAGTCAAACGATGAGGTGAGCAAAGATACTACTGTTAGTGCTAGCAGTTTGACTAGTAGGTGCTAAGCAGATCTGACAAGTAAACTGCACATTTCAGTTATAAGCCCAACAGTGTTTATTGAACTGCAGTGCTCGTTTTTTTATTCTCTTTTTGTAGATTTTTTTGTTTCTCTTAAAATTGTATATAAATCAAGCAGGACTTTAACGTGGGATTGCTAACAAATGAGTAATTCCCACAAGTTTCCAGTCACAAAGTTGTGATTTACTTTTCCTGCAATCAAATCAACCAAAACAAAAAAAAACTTATCAAGAAGCAAGAGGTTAAAATTTAGTTTTATCAAGCACAATTTTGGAGGATAATAAGAAAAAATAAGGGCTGATGAAGTTTGACAAGAAAATGTACCTGAATCTCTGAAATCATCGAATGGCTGTGAATTCCAGTTGCTTTAGAGGCTGTAGTAAAAAATTTTTTAATAATTATTGTTCACAATGGAGGTACAGAGAAAAGTCACTCAACGCTCTCATGAAAACTTGGTGCCATGTGATGCTAATAGCACAGTTAATAATAAAAATGAGGTTCGGACTTGCTCAAAGTTGACAAGTGTGCAGCTCATCATATGCCAAACATATAGTACAGTTGTGGCAGATGGTCTTTACAATTATTCAAATAAAGTAAATTAAGAAGGTTGAGAAATTTCATGAAGCTGTAGATGTGACCTGGTCACCTCCAGTATAGCAGCCCACCAACTTTCCAATTTTGCTGGCTGCAGTAACAGTTGCTCAGCAGTTGGGTATCAGTTTTAGTATCGCAATGCCAGTTTGGATTTGTATTCTCTCGACCTGGAGGAGCCAGGCTGTATGATACGTACATCAAGATCAGTGTGCCAAGTGATCAAAGGTTTTGTCCTTTTTTTTATTCATGTGTACCTAAAATATTCGTAGTGTTAAAAAATTTAGTATGATAATTATAATTACCATCAAGATTTTACAAAATAATTTGGGGAGCTGGCGGAACGAATCCAGCTGGCATTATTGTGAGTTGCTATGATTGTGGAAAAATAATGATTCACTTTGCTGACAAGATGTTTGAGAACGACAGCAACTGTTTGATTATCAGTCCCGACAAACACAAAGGTCCTGTGAGAGCACTGGACTTTAATCCATTTTAGTCTCATTTTCTAGCTACTGGTGCGACAGATAGTGACATTTATACTTTGTATATTAATTGGACAAATGAGCCTATGTCTCCTAGTTTCAAAAAAATTTACCACTTGAGGATGTACTAGATGAATCATGGAATACACGAGGTACGTTACTTGGCAATATTTTTTTTTACACATTCATAATTGACATTAGAGCATTTTGTTGTTTACAGTGCAACACATTCTTGCTTCTACATTTTCACAGCGTTGTGTCATTTGAAGAAGAATTAAGCCATGGTAATACTCACCGATGCCAATTCAAGAGCCTCTATAAGCATTATCATCAGGAATTTTAACATAATAATTCTTCATCATTATTGAAATATAAGTGAGATGGAAATCAGTACACTGACATCCTTATATATAGTCACACAGCTGTCTCTTGCTTCAGAAGAGGATTAAAATCCAACTATAGAACTGTGGGATTTGAGATTTGCAACCACACTGTAAAAACATTCCAAAACCATCGAAGAAAAGTAATATCAATTGCCTAAAATCCTTATTATTCTGATCTTCTCAGTTATGCAAAAGACAATAGAATTCTCTCTTGGAATCCTAATTTCGATATTCCAGTACGTAGCAGTTAAATTTTTCTCGCAACTCTGTTTTTTTATTGTGTGATGCTTATTTTTTATTACAAATCTTATTTAAGGGTGGTAATATTGTTGGCTAATTGGCTCAAACAAATCATTGAAACTTAAATGTATCTTAGTGTCCTAGATGAGCTTGCTTGGTTGTGAGTACTACTTCATATGGCCAGGCAATAGTACACTCTCTGTAAGGTGGAGCTGACCATTGATCTGCTGAAACGTTGAATAAAATGTTGATTTATTTCCTGGCATGGACCCATTCCCACAAATCTCACCGATGATGCAAACAGAAGTATATTATGAAAATAATGCTGTAGAGTCCCCAGTCTCTCGTTTAATGGTAGCTAACTATGCGAATAATACCATAGTTGAAGTTATACCTTTTATTCAACTAACAATGAGAGTTGGAAACAAAAATAAATTAGTACCCGAACCAAATAATACACCAATTAAGTCAGACTATAAATTCATGATCAAACTGATAAATTCCAACTACTCCAATAATTGTAATTAAAAACGCTTCCAACTACTGTTCTCGTAATTTATGTAGCTCTACTAGAAAAAAGTGAGCAATTGCAATTGACTAAATTGTTTAAAGAGATACTACTTTAAAAAATTAAGTTTTAGTTACATTTCAACATTTTTAAAAATTAAACTCTAATTTTTTTCTAGAAATAACAAACATTTTATTACACCTGGATCTCTCCTTACTCTTATTTTCCATTATCCTTTTTTCACGATATTCTCTATTGGATTAAATTTTTCTTTGAGCTCATTAATAGAGAAAACATTAATTATACACAACGTTAAATATCAAAAGAAAATTGCAAAATCTACACCTATAGAAATGATGTAAAGTCAAAGACAAGATTATTTAAAGAGTAAATAAAAAATAGAGAGGTAAATGTAGAGATGAACAAGAGGTTTAGTCGAGTTATTAAATTGTATATTCGTTAATTTACCATAAATCAGTTATTAATCAATTTTTTTTTTTTTTTTTTTTTTTTTTTTTTTCTTCTATTTAATGATTTTAATTTAGGAAACAATTTTTTTTTTCGTCACATTTTTAACAGTAAATCTTTCTCTATTAAAATTGCACCTGGTAATGAATATGCAAAAGTTGGACTCAACAATAGCTTAATAAAAAATCAGGTAACTGTTAAATGAATATTATGTACACACCGGGTAAGATTTGCTCAAGATTTACATAAATATATTAATATATAATTACAAGAACATTCTAAATAATAATTAAATTATTTACTGGGAAAGAAAGCGCCAGTTAAAAAAGCCTTGCTGTTTCGGAGATTTTAACAGTAAGTAGAATAATTCTTATGTAAGCAAGCGGTGGTGACAACTAGCCCAGTCATTTATTAATTTATTTAATGAATAAATTATTCCTTCGGCGAGCAAGTGACAACGATAAGTAGCTTTACCATTTATTAATTTACTTAATAAATATATTATTTCATTGGCAAGCAAGCGGTACCAACAATAAGTTTGGCGATTTATTAGCTTATTTGATAGATAAACTTTTTTTTTGACAAGCAAGCGACAACAACAAGTAGCTCAGCTTTTTGATGGATTATTTAGTTAATAAATTTATTCCTTGGTGAGCAAGTAGTGGCAATAAGTAAATTAGCTGTTAATTAGCTTATTTAATAAATTTATAACTTCTTTGGCGAGCAAGCGATGGCAGTTCATAGCTCAGCTATTCATTAGTTCAGTTAAGAAATAAATTATTCAGTTGGGGAGCAAGAAATGCCAATAACAAGCCCAGCTATTTCTAAGTTTAATGAATAAATTATTTTTTTGCTGAGCAAGCGAAAGCGAAGAATAGCTCAGCTATTTATTAATTTGTTTAATAAATATATAATTTCTTTAGCAAGCAAGTGATGGCAATAAGAAGCTCAGCTATTTATTAGTTTAATAAACTAATTAACTTTTTAGTGAGCAAGCGACATCAACGAGTAGCTCAGCTATTTATTACTTTTTCAAATGAATTAATTCTTCCTTCGGCGTGTAAGCGACGGCGATGAGTAGCTCTACTATTTATTAATTTACTTGATGAATATATTATTTCTTTGGCAAGCAAACTACGGCAGTAAGAAATTCAGCGATTTATTAGTTGATATGATAGATAAACTATTCCTTTGGCAAGCAAGCAGTGGCAATAAATAGCTCAGCTATTTATTAGTTTATGCAATAACTCAGATGATTCTTTGGCAGGCAAGCGATGGCAAGAAAAAGCTTAGCATTTCGAAAGTTTATTAAATAGATAAAATATTTATTTGATCAGCAAGAGACGGCAAAAAGTAGCTTAGCTACTTATTAATTTATTAAATAGATAAAACAAAATCTAAAAATAAATATATCTCTATAGCGGGAATGCGACGTTAATGAGAAGCTCAGCTATTCATTGATTTATTTATTAAATAAATCATTTTTCTAGCAAGCAAGCAGCTGCAAACAAAAAGCTGAGCTTATCATTATTTTATTTGGAAACTACATTTTTTCTTCGGTGAGCGAGTGACGGCAACTACTTGAATAGCTATTTATGAATTCATTTATTAAATAAAGCATTTTTTTTGTAAGAAAGCGACGGCAATGAGTAACTCTGATTTTCAATAGATTATTTAATAAATACAATATTTCTTTGGCGAGCAAGCAGTAGCAATAAATAGCTCAGCTTTTCATGAATCCCTTTTATTGTTGAACTTATTCTTTGGCGAGAAATCGTCAGTGGTAAATAGCCCAGCTTTTTATTAATTCATGCAATAAACAAATTATTTCTTAGGCGAGTAAAAGTAGTGGCAATAAGTAAATTAGCTATATATTAGTTCATTCGTCAAATTAATTATTTTTATGGCAAGCAAGTGTCGGTAATGAGAAATCCAGCAATTTATTTGTTAGGAAAAATCGGGTTTCACCTGGTGCGTATTCGACCAGGGAATCACGAGTCAGCCAATAACGCTACGCTTATGATGCTTTTTTACTGCTAGCCTATAGATAAACTTTTTCTGTGACAAGCAAGTGACGACAACGAGTAGCTCAGCTTTTTGATAGATTATTGAGTTAATAAATTTTTTACTTGGTGAGAACGTAGTGGCAATAAGCAAATTAGCTGTTAATTATTTTATTTATTAAATTCATAACTTCTTTGGCGAGCAAGGGACGGCAGTTTATAGCTCAGCTATTCATCAGTTCAGTTACGAAATAAATTATTTATTTTTAGAGCGAGTGACGCCAATAAAAAGCCCAGCTTTTGATGAGTTTATTTGATAAATAATCTATATCTTTGGCAAGAAAGTGATGACAATAAGTAACTTAGCTGTATATAAATTTATTTTATAAATAAACTATTTCTTTGGCGTTTAAGCAGTGGCAACAAATAGTTCAGTTATTTATTAGTTTATATATTAACTAAGATGATTCTTTGGCAGGCAAGCGATGGCAAGAATAAGCTTAGCAATTTATAAGTTTATTTAATAGTTAAAATATTTATGTGATCAGCAAGAGACGGCAAGAAGTAACTCATTTTTTTAATACATTATTTAATACATGAAATATTTTTTGGTAATCAGCCGACAGAAATAAGTATTTCAGCTCTTTATTAGTTTGTTCGATTAATAAGATATTTTCTTGGCGAGAAACTGACAGCAAGGACCAGTTTCGCTTTTTTTCAGTTCATTCAATACTTAAATTATTTTTTCCGCGAGCAAGTGGTGGCAACGCGTTGCTTAGCTATTTGTTAATATATTTAATAATTATATTATTTTTTTGGCGAGCAAAAGCGGTGGCAATAAGTAAATTAGCTATTTATTAGTTTAGTAAGTAGATATGATTCTCTGGTGAGCAAGTGGCATCAAAATGTAGCTTAAATATCAATCAGTTCAGTTAATAAATAAATAAATTATTTATTTAGGGAGCAAGAGGTGCCAATAATATGCTTAGCTGATTATTTGTTAAATAAATAATTTTTTTTGGTTGGCAAGCAAGCATTGGCAAGGAGTAACTCAGCTATTTAATTATTTATTTATTAAGTAAATTCTTCTTTTGGCGACCGAGTGATGGCAATGAATAGCCTAGCTATTTATAAGTTTATTTAAGAAATGAATCATTTCTTTAGTGAGCAAGCAGTGGCAATAAGTAGCTCAGCTATTTATTTGTATATACGATAATTGAATAATTTATTTGGCAATCAGGTAACGGCAATAAGTCAATCAGCTTTTTATTTATTCATTTAATAAATTAATTATCTCAATAGCTAACAAGGAACGGCAATAAGTAGCTCAGCTATTTATTAGTTCATACAACAAATAAATTTTTACTTTGCTGAGAGAGTAACGGCAAAAAGTTGCATAGCTGTTTTTCAGTTCCCATTATGGACAATCTATGCTATTCATCAGTTTATTTAATAAAGAAGTTGTTTTTACGATGATTAAGTGACAGCAAAGATTACCTCACTTTTTTATTAGTTCATTAATTAAATAAGTTAATTGTTTTTGAGCATGCGTTGGCATTAAGTCAATCACCCACTTTTCATTCTATTTAAAAAAATTAACTGTTTTTCCTTGGCTCAGTGGTAACCGTGCTCGTTATGGATTTAATGCTGTTCTAGGGGTCTCGGGTTCAATTTCCTATGAGTACAGATTTTTCGAATAACTTTTTTTACTGGAAAAAGTTTCTATGAATTTCGGTCTGTTTTATAGGAGGTTTTTCCGTAAAATTTTATGTCAAAATAATTTTCGTGTTAAATTTTATCCTTGTTGAACTGGTCTTCGAGCCTGGGTGAATGCAAAACAGTATTAATGATACAGATAAAGATTAGCCTGGATCCGATGCTTAGACTGTCGCGGTACTTGACCTGGTAAAACATAAAAGAAAGAAAAATTAATTATATCTTTGGCAAGCAAGAATCAGCAAACAGAATCTAATCGATTATCAGTATTGTGAGAAACAAAGTGCCAGTAGGCAATCAAACATTGCTGCTAAGCAACATTACAGTTTTGATATATCATTTATAGATAAAATAGTAACATAGGCTAGCAGTAAAAAAGCATCATAAGCGTAGCGTTATTGGCTGACTCGTGATTCCCTGGTCGAATACGCACCAGGTGAAACCCGATTTTTCCTAACAAATAAATTGCTGAATTTCTTATTACCGACACTTGCTTGCCATGAAAATAATTCATTTGACAAATAAACTATTATATAGCTAATTTACTCATTGCCACCGCTTTTACTCGCCTAAGAAATAATAATTTATTCATTGCATGAATTAATAAAAAGCTGGGCTATTTACCACCGACGATTGCTTGCCAAAGAATAAGTTTAACAATAAGAGGAATTCATAAAAAGCTGAGCTATTTATTGCTACCGCTTGCTCGCCAAAAAAATATTGTATTTATTAAATAATCTATTAAAAATCTGAGTTACTCATTGCCGTCGCTTTCTTGCAAAAAAAATGCTTTATTTAATAAATAAATTCATAAATAGCTAATCAACTAGTTGCCGTCACTCGCTCACCGAAGAAAAAATGTAGTTTCCAAATAAAATAATGATAAGCTCAGCTTTTTGTTTGCAGCTGCTTGCTTGCTAGAAAAATAATTTATTTAATAAATTAATTAATGAATAGCTGAGCTTCTCATTAACGTCGCATTCCCGCTATAGAAATATATCTATTTTTAGATTTTGTTTTATCTATTTAATACATTAATAAGTAGCTAAGCTACTTTTTGCCGTCTCTCGCTGATCAAATATATATTTTATCTATTTAATGAACTTTCAAAATGCTAAGCTTTTTCTTGCCATCGCTTGCCTGCCAAAGAATCATCTTAGTTAATATATAAACTAATAAACAGCTGAGCTTCTTATTGCCATCACTTGCTTGCTAAAGAAATTATATATTTATTAAACAAATTAATAAATAGCTGAGTTACTCTTCGCCTCGCTTGCTCAGCAAAAAAATAATTTATTCATTAAACTTAGAAATAGCTGGGCTTGTTATTGGCATTTCTTGCTCCCTAACTGAATAATTTATTTCTTAACTGAACTGATGAATAGCTGAGCTATGAACTGCCATCGCTTGCTCGCCAAAGAAGTTATAAATTTATGAAATAAACAAATTAACAGCTAATTTACTTATTGCCATTACTTAATCACCAACGAATAAATTTATTAACTCAATAATTCATCAAAAAGCTGAGCTACTTAATGTTGTCGCTTGCTTGTCAAAGAAAAAGTTAATCTATCAAATAAACTAATAAACCGCCAAACTTATTGTTGGTACCGCTTGCTTGCGAATGAAATAATATATTTATTAAGTAAATTAATAAATGGTAAAGCTACTTATCACCGTTACTTGCTCGCCGAAGGAATAATTTATTCATTAAATGAATTAATAAATAACTGGGCTAGTTATCACCACCGCTTGCTTACATAAGAATTATTCTACTTACTGTTAAAATCTCTGAAACAGCAAGGCTTTTTTAACTGGCGCTTTGTTTCCCAGTAATTAATTATTATTTTATTATTTAGAATGTTCTTGTAATTTCATATTAATATATTTATGTAAATCTTGAGCAAATCTTACCTGGTGTATACATAATATTCATTCAACAGTTACCTGATTTTTCATTAAGCTATTGTTGAGTCCAACTTTTGCATATTCATTATCAGGTGCAATTTTAACAGAGAAAGATTTAGTGTGAAAAATGTGACGAAAAAAAAATCGTCTACTAAATTAAAATCATTTAATAGAAAAAAAAAAAAAAAAAATTGATTAATAACTGATTTATGGTAAATAAACGAATATACAATTTAATAACTCGACTTACCCTCTTATTTATCTCTATATTTACCTCTTTATTTTTTGTTTACTCTTTAAATAATCTTGTCTTTGTCTTTACCTCATTTCTATAGGTGTAGATTTTGCAATTTTCTTTTGATATTTAACGTTGTGTATGATTAATGTTTTTTCTATTGATGAGCTCAAAGAAAAATTTAATCCAATAGAGAATATCGTGAAAAAAGGATAATGGAAAAAAAGAGTAAGGACAGATCCAGGTGTAATAAAATGTTTCTTATTTCTAAAAAAAATTAGAGTTTAATTTGTAAAAATGTTGAAATGTAACTAATATTTAAATTTTTAAAAGTAGCATCTCTTTAAACAATTTGGTCAATTGCAAATGTTTACTTTTTTCTAGTAGAGCTACATAAATTACGAGAACAGTAGTTGGAAGCGTTTTAATTATAATTATTAGAGTGGTTGGAATTTATCAGTTTGATCATTAATTTTAGCTGTATAGTCTGACTTAATTGGTATATTATTTGGTTCGGGTACTAAATTGTTTTTGTTTCCAACTCTCATTGTTAGATGAATAAAAGGTATAACTTCAACTATGGTCTTATTCGCATAGTTAGCTACCATTAAACCAGAGACTGGGGACTCTACAGCATTATTTTCATAATATACTTCTGTTTGCATCATTGGTGAGACTTGTGGGAATGGGTCCATGCCAGGAAATAAATCAACATTTTATTCATTGTTTCAGCAGATCAATAGTCAGCTCCACCTTACAGAGAGTATACTATTGCCTGGCCGTATGAAGTAGTACTCACAACCAAGCAAGCTCATCTAGGACACTAAGATACATTTCAGTTTCCATGATTTGTTTGAGCCAATTAGCCAACAATATCACCACCCTAAAATCAGATTTGTAATAAAAAATAAGCATCACACAATAAAAAAACAGAGTTGCGAGAAAAATTTAACTGCTACGTACTGGAATATCGAAATTAGGATTCCAAGAGAGAATTCTATTGTCTTTTGCATCACTGAGAAGATCAGAATAATAAGGATTCCAGGCAATTGATATTACTTTTCTTCGATGGTTTTGGAATGTTTTTACGGTGTGGTTGCAAATCTCAAACCCCACAGTTTAATACTTGGATTTTAATCCTCTTCTGAAGCAAGAGACAGCTGTGTGACTTTATATCAGGATGTCAGTGTACTGATTTCCATCTCACTTATATTTCAATAATGATGAAGAATTATTATGTTAAAATTCCTGATGATAATGCTTATAGAGGCTCTTGAATTGGCAACAGTGAGTATTACCATGGCTTAATTCTTTTTCAAATGACACAAAGCTGTGAAAATGTAGAAGCAAGAATGTGTTGCACTGTAAACAACAAAATGCTCTAATGTCAATTATGAATGTGTAAAAAAAAATGTTGCCAAGTAACGTACCTCGTGTATTCCATGATTCATCTAGTACATCCTCAGGTGGTACATTTTTCTGGATTTAGGAGACATAGGCTCATTTGTCCAATTACTATTCAAAGTATCAATGTCACTATCTGTCGCACCAGTAGCTAGAAAATGAGACTGAAATGGATTAAAGTCCAGTGCTCTCACAGCACCTTTGTGTTTGCCGGGATTGCTAATCAAACAGTTGCTGTCGTTCTCAAACATCTTATCAGCAAAGTGAATCATTATTTTTCCACAATCATAGCAACTCACAATAATGCCAGCTGGATTTGTTCCGCCAGCTCCCCAAATTATTTCGTAAAATCTTGATGATAATTATAATTATCATACTAAATTTCTCAACACTACGAATATTTTAGGTACACATGAATAAAAAAAAGGACAAAACCTTCGATCACTTGGCATACTGATCTTGATGTACGTATCATACAGCTTGGCTCCTCCAGGTTGAGAGAATACAAATCCAAACTGGCATTACAATACTAAAACTGATATCCAACTGCTGAGTAACTGTTACTGCAGCCAGCAAAATTGGAAAGTTGGTGGGCTGCTGGACTGGAGGTGACCAGGTCACATCTACAGCTTCATGAAATTTCTCAACCTTCTTAATTTACTTTATTTGAATAATTGTAAAGACCATCTGCCACAACTGTACTATATGTTTGGCATATGATGAGCTGCACACTTGTCAACTTTGAGCAAGTCTGAACCTCATTTTTATTATTAACTGTGCTATTAGCATCACATGGCACCAAGTTTTCATGAGATCGTTGAGTGATTTTTCTCCGTACCTCCATTGTGAACAATAATTATTAAAAAACTCTTTACTACAGCCTCTGGAGCAACTGGAGTTGACAGCCATTTGATGATTTCAGAGATTCAGGTACATTTTCTTGTCAAACTTCATCAGCCCTTGATTTTTCTTATTATTCTTTAAAATTGTGCTTGATAAAACTAAATTTTAACCTCTTGCTTCTTGATAAGTTTTTTTTTTTGTTTTGGTTGATTTAATTTCAGGAAAAGTAAATCACAACTTTGTGACTGAAAACTTATGGGAATTACTCATTTGTTAGCAATCCCACGTTAAAGTCCTGCTTGATTTGTATACAAATTTAAGAGAAACAAAAAAATATACAAAAAGAGATTAAAAAAACGAGCACTGCAGTTCACCAAACACTGTTGGGCTTATAACTGAAATATGCAGTTTACTTGTCAGATCTGCTTAGCACCTACTTGTCAAACTGCTAGCACTAACAGTAGTATCTTTGCTCACCTCATCGTTTGAATTGGTGAAAAAGGCCACAGTTGGTTGAAGAGAAGTCAAGGTCAAGCCATTGGTCAGTACTTATAAGTACCAGCATAAACGTTGGCTTGGCTCTTGGTATCTCAGTTACCAGCACCGGTACAGGAGACAGGAATGATAGAACAGACAACAAAGAGCACTTAACCACTATATAGCGCAACAATCAGCTGGTACATGCATTACATATAGCTACATCATACACGACTAGTGACTAGTATTTGAGAACCGCTGTCGTAACAGACGACGCTTTTGGCTGTCGCGCAGCCGCGACCAAAAGCAGTCCTCCTACCACTCTTTTCAGACGGGAGAGTGGTGGGGGGACCACTTTTCGCCATCTTAAAGCCAACACTGTCGTCAGACATACGTTTAGTTACTTGCACTATTGTATAGTACTTTAACGCACTCACAAGTGCATCAAGCATTCACAAGAAGTGCTAAGGGGCACGTGTGCAATAATTGTGTAAGACGTATATTGAGTAAGTTGCACTCTATAAACTGTCATTCGTTACGTGCGAAAGATAATTAATTGCAAAATAGTATATTACGTTACGAAGCCTCGGGCGACACACTCCACGCGGCCGTACATCAGCCACCTTACGGCCGAGTGACGTATACAATTTTTCGTCATCCCGTATAGGAAAGTTTGTTCAATAGGTTGATTTGGTTAACGCAGGAAAAAATGAATCGCTTAGTGAACCGTGCGTTCCTTACAAGCATTGATCCTATACACCGAGGTCCTAATGAAGTGCGAACGAACGAACGATGAATAAACGAACGTGCCCAATAATTGGACTGACCGATCGATCACAAAAAAACATACGCATAATTCAACAGTGAATGCTAGAATACATATTTTTTTTGATAGTTCTTCAAAGTACACTAAAAAAGTACTTTCATTAAACGATACTTCATCCTTGGTTTTCCAGTCCATGTATTGAATATGTGCTTTTTCATGTAGAGCGCGAGCCTTTAAAGGTAGCAGTCCAATAACCATGAAAATTTATTCACCATTACCTACAAGCAACTCTAAACTTGAAATAAATTTTATTAAAAAAACACGTAGTGGTTATTTTGATTACACGTACACAAGAGACGAGAAACAGATCATACGGTAAACGATAAGTAAGAGAAGGTTAAAAAATGGGCAACACGATATTTAACATAGGCGTGAACCGACTCGACGCAACGATAAAGGCGGATAGCAGAAGGCATTGAAAAGGTGAAAAGACAATGCGCACATGCGTCTGGCCGTCAAAAAAAAATACAACTACAATTAACACAACACTTGCCCGCCATATGTACATAGATGCTAATATTCGTTTATTCGTTACAGATCTCGTATATATAGATAGATAATCAGTGTGCATTTGAGAGCACGGACCTCGTAGAAGTGCCTCGCTTAGCGGACGTAAAGAAATCCTGCGGCCGTACATTTGTCGCTTTACGTCCTACGAGGCGGACGTAAACAACAAACTTTACTGTCGGGGATGACGAAAAAATATTTTTAAAATTTTATGGATGACTCGAGTTTTTTGAAAATTCATTTTATAATTTTTTTAAGTAAAACATTTTATTTGCCAGTAATTTTTTTTTTATACTTCAATAATATACAAACTTTAACTAGACTATAAAAATTTTCAAAACAAATGGTTAGTATTTTTTGGCAAATAACCTTAACCGAGTATGCAAGTAATGAATTAAATCTTGGAATTGTATTCATCAATTGTAACAAATTAAAGGTTATTTTGTATTTGAACTATGTTAAGTAAATTATTCGGTAATAAAAATAATCATTTACAGGACTTACAAATTTTTATTTTTATTTTTTTGAGTTTCATAGAGTTTTGGAAATCTGCTCTTTGAAAAAGTTATCTTTAGCCTACAAAACAGTTCTTGTATTTGGCACGCAAAGCCACAATTATCGTATACATATAAGTAGAATATTATTTTCTTGTATACAAAAAGTTCTGTTCGTTTAAAAAAAAGTAAAAAATATTTCATTTGAACAGAAGATTTGACTTGTAAGTGCACCAAACTGAAAAAATTAATGCAAGTAACTTTTTGCGAGTCTGATGTACTTCTTGCATAAATGTCGTGCGTACGCACCCTTTTGCACTTCTTGTGCACGTTTGATGCACTTGTGAATGCGTTAAAGTAAAAAAATTACTGTAAGTAACTTTATGCACGTCTTGTGCACTTCTTGTGCAAAAGCATCATGCACATGCACCTCTGTGCACTTTTTGTGCACGTTTAATACACTTGCAAGTACATTAAAGTACAATACATTAATGCAAGTAACTTAACACACGTCTGACGCACTTCTTGCGCAAGCGTTGTGCCAACGTGCCTCTGTGCACTTCTTGTGTACGTCTGATGCACTTGCGAGTGTATTCAAGTAAGGTAAATTAATGCAAGTAATTTTAATGCAAATCTTGTGCACTTCTTGGGCAAGTGTCTTGCACCTTTACCTAGCAGCAGATTCATGTAATTCTGTGGAAACAGACCGAGCATCGTCTTATGCAATTTATTTACTAAACGAAACATTGCGTAAGAATGGCATAAAAATTGCATTAACTGTGCTACCAGGGTAACACGGGACGTTGTGGGACAAATGTTTTGACTTAAAAATAACATACCATGGTAATAGTTGAAAAATACAAAAAATAAAAAAATTTCGATACATTAAATACTGTGCATTATGATGATTCTCTGATTAACCCTTGTTTCCATACGAAATAAAGAATAAATCACAATTTTCTCTACTGAAAGAAAAAAACTGTGTTTTAATGGTTAGGTTGGTATGACTGACGCATATTTGCGCAGTAGCCGCGAAAATTAATATTTCAAATATTCCTTGTGTAAATGAAATCTTAAAGATGCTTTCAATTGAGCAAGGGAAAAATGTAGAATATTAATTATGTACATAACTACAAATTATTGCATGAAATGTTTTATTTTTGGTTTTCTGTTGATTTCGTGAAAAGCTTTGATGAAGAAAAATGTTTGGTGGCACATGACTTATAGAAAAATGCTTATTATTAAAATATAACTAATTTCTTACATTTCCTTGAACACAAACAATAAAATATATTCTTCACTACCAGATACTGTATAACTAATTTTTTGGTTCAGTTACTTACTTATGTCATGCAATTGCACTTGAAACGTGTATTAAAAATGTATGCCCTACAGTTTATACGTTCAAATCAGAGATAAGTAGAGAGATTGCTAACTCCAATGCTATGATGCGAGACGACTTTTTGGCACTAATCGGAGCGCCCCGCCGCGGCCAGCCGTCAAACTGGGCGCACATCTTACTACTCGTATCAAACAGCGTGCGCCTACGAAAAGAGGAGTGGATTCGCGTGGAAATGATCATATAGGCGCACATTTTGAAGAGATCTGGAAGGAGTATACCGAATGTGTGTCTACGAGGAAAGGAGTGGAAATGTTGACTATAGATATATATCTGAGCGCACAGCCAAAGCAAGCGACGACACGAGTTTTTCTCTCTTGACTGCAACCGAGTATATCGTATATATACCGAACTGATTTTTGCTCCCGCTCTTTTTTCTTTTTGCCCTACTTTAAATACTTATTTTGAAATTCAGTATTATTTTGAAAAATAATTTCAGCTATTTTTTTAAGGATGGCAGTTTAGTTATAATCCCTAATTTATTATTTTTTCTCATAATTGTTATGAACCGTAGGACAAGCTCCGGAAGTTATTAATAAACATAAGTAGCTTTCAGATTCCTAAGGATCGAAGTTTCGGTCGCTAAGTTGGATGATGCTTATGCCGCCACCCGAATTGTTTTGCTATCATGGGATCGATTCTAACTTTTTGCAGATTTTTTTTTTTTTTTAATGCAGTTCATCATTCTGGTTACATTTCTTTTATTTATGTTGTATTTAAATTTATAAATAATGTTGGCAACTTTTTTTTTTTTTTTTTGATACGTTGAAGTAAATATATTCTTTATACTATATCTATTCAATAATTTAATAAGTAAATACTTCTCGTTGGCAAGGCCATTTGCAATTTCATAATAATAATATGAATTTCTTAAGATGTAAGTATAATTCATACACCTTAAAACTAACAAGAAAGTATAAACATCTAATACATTAAGAAAGAAAAAATCCGAAGGCACAAAAAAAACTTGTACAAAACTGCCTAAACATTTTGATTTGCGTCTTTTGTTGTAAAATGTTAAAATCACATCAGTGCCCATCTACTGCTATAACTGCAGGTTGAAATTTTAATCAGTCCATACATGCAATTAACAAATGAGAGAACAAATCTGAAGGCACCAGAAAATTCTTTTTTATTACAATAGCATCAAATACGATTATTACCAGCAAAATTTTTACTTTCCTCACAATTTATACGTTGTGGTAATAACTACTTGTTATTTAAGTAATTAATTTATAGTAAGTGTGTTTGTTTTTTGTAAGGAAATGATTAAGCTGTTCCGATCAATAATATTTTATACGATAATTGAATATCTATAAAAATCGTTTAAAATACGTAATTTAAAAAACACCGCTATTAACACTTTAATTAAAAAAAAATTCCTTATTATTTTTCATCACCCTTATAAGTAACAGTTTCATTTTTTACCAACAAATTAATAACATACTTTGAAAAATTCGTTATGCCTTAGAAATATGCCAATTTTTTTTTTAATCATTGATTATTAACTCTTATATTAGATGTTTATAATTTCTTGTAAGTTTTGAGATGTATGAATTATACTTACATCTTGAGAAATCTATTTTATTATTATAAAATTGCGAAATGGCCTTGCCAACGAGAAGTATTAACTTAATAAATTATTGAATAGATTTAGTATGAAAAATATATTTATTTATACGTATCAAAAAAAAAAAAAAAAAAAGTTGGCAACATTATTTGTATATGAAAATACAACATAAATAAAAGAAATTTAACCAGAACGATGAACTGCATTAACGCAAAAATCAGTTCAATATATATACGATATACTCGGTTGCAGCCACAAAAGAAAAACTCGTGTTGTCGCTTGTTTTGGCTGTGCGGTCAGATATATATCTATAGTCAACATTTCCACTCCTCCTCGTAGACACACATTCGGTACACCCCTTCCACGTCTCTCCAAAATGTGCGCCTATATGATCATTTCCACGCGAATCCACTCCTCTTCTCGTAGGCGCATGCTGTTATATGAGTAGTAAGATATGCACCCGATTCGACGGCTGGCCGCGGCGGGGCGCTCCGATCAGTGCCAAAAAGTCGTCTCGCATCGTAGCATTGGCGTTAGCAACCTCTCTACTCATCGCTGGTTCAAATCTTCCAAATGCTTCCGGACTCAATTCAATCCAGCTTTTTTTAAAGGTTGTTGTAATTCCACCTGCATTACATTTTTTTAAATACTTTTCAGCCTCTTCGATACCTTGTGTTTTATATTTATTTATCAAAGTTTCGTATGTCAAACAGTTTTCAGCTAATCTTTCGAGTAGCTTTTTTGATAGGACTCCTTTCAATGGTTGCAGCTTTGGTAAATATTTTGAAATCTTCTTTTTGCGTAAAGCATTTTGTTAAGCTCAGACAGTGCTTCTTCAAAAGTTATGCTGTTATTTATAATAACATTTACATCTACGAATTTAAGGCATAGTTTTTCCAGCATCTTCACATTAAATAGTGCATCATGTGCGTCATATGTTGGAAGTGTCAAAAGTTGTTGTGTTATAGTTGTTAACTTGTGATTAGTAGCATCAGGAGACAATTTTCTGAATGATGGTAATGATCCTTGAAATCCTTTGATGCGAGCTCTGAACTTATCTGTATACGATAATTTATCAATTGCATGAACTAAACCTCGCACTAAACGATTTGCATCAAACTTAAAATTATGAGCTACGAAGATACATTTGTTGACAACTTTCTGTTATATCAAAACTTAATAATTTATTCATGGCAATTTGAATGCTTAAAGTAAATACATCTTTTGCATTTTTATATAGTTTTTTACCAATATTGGTTAGTCCATGAACCTCACTGGCCTTTAGATCAATCACAGACGTTGGTGTAACATACACATTAAATATAAATTTTTCCCATTTTGCTGATATTTGCTATATATTATGACGCTTTAAGAGAAAACCACCAGTCTCTATGTCAAAGAAAACTATGGAGACATTTTGTATTTCAAAACTTTGATAATCATCACATTTTGGAATACAACTTTTAAAATATGGTGATTTCTCAAACAATGATATATGACTGGAGTACGTTTGTCCTTCAGACTTTTTTTTCTATAACGCAACTGAGCTTTAGCATAGTTTTTTGTATTGGCCTTTTTTTAAATTCTTGAGTGTTAGCTACAGCTTTTCGTTTCAAGTAAGTCGTATTGCGTACATCATAATTGTCGCGATAGTTGTGGATTATAAGAAACATTTATGTTATTGAGTCTTTGTAAAACATAATGTTCACCCTCATTTTTTTGAGCTATAGTACAAGCAAGTCTGAAATGGTAAACATACAATCATTTTATTCTGTATGTTAATGAAACGATGAGAAATTTTACCATTAAAAAGTGGGTAATATACCTCAAGTTAGCACTTTCTGACTTGCTATAACAAATTTTTTTTGGGAGCTTTGCTAGCCATCGTTTGTTTAAACTTTCATTCCCTTGACTTGAACTTGCCATTATAAACTTTTGAGCATTTTCTGCTGATTTATCAAATACTGTTACGTGGGAATTGTGGAGTTTCAGGGTGTAAGGGGATTGAATACACGTGAAAGAAAGTATATGTTCGTTTATTAGAGTCTCAAAGCGAAAGCAGTCGCGTGCGTGGCGTTAGGTTCGGAGGCTGATCGGAGAGAGAGAGCGTGGGAGAGCTGATAACGCTCGGGCCCGCCGCCGAAAGGTGATCATCATACTCTGTATCCGCTGCTCATGCGCCGTGAGAATGGAGTCTTGGGCGTTAACTTACAAAGGTTCTAGATACTGTACGTCACAATAGCTTCTAGAGTTCTGCAAATAGCATAAGGTAGCCAAACTTTACAGCGTGAACGTGATTGTCGTTTTCTTTATTTGGCAGAATACCAGGTACTGCATTTATCGTGATGACGGAAAACGTGATGCAGAATTGACTTTCCCTTAAGTTATCAACATTTTCCATATTTTGTTTCACTGCGTAAGTAAAGCATTTTTTCAGAAAATTAATTGACTCGGTTTCAAGCTTTTTGTCTGAATCATGAGTCGGAGATTTTTTGAGCTCATATAGTGCATTTTTAACCCTTTTTGATGTGTGGTTCATATCAGATTGCTTTATAATACCAAAACAACCAGCTTTTTCTCAATTCTGACATACACCCAGCATCATTATCTCTTATAAATACACCAATTCCAGTATTAGTCTCTTTTAAAATTGGACTCCAAGCTGCCAGTTGAACTGCGCTGGAGGATTCTTTAGCCTTAGCAGTATCCAAAAAATTTAAACGGCAATCATGAAGAGTTTTGGTATTATTTTTAACATTACAGTTGCACATGCCACATTTTCTATTGTATGACACGTAATCTAATTCTTTTCCAGTGTGATACCCTAATATTGCACAAAAACCACTTAGACTATCATAGGCGTATTCATTAGAAGATTGTGCCTAACCCATATCAAACAATACTAATAATTCGACAGTTTGTTCGGGATTCGTTATAATAAAAGACCTCCTGTCATCAGCTGGCCTGCAAAAGAAAGGTAAAACAGTGTGCACTTGGCTGTGCGTTTTTGTATTAATTATTTTTAGCTACAGATATAAGAATTTGGAATTATCTTTAGAGGCATGTAAATAAAAATAATAAAAAGATTTAAAAATTAGATAGCCCCTCTATCGCCTATCGAGATTAACAAGCTTGTAGGTTTAGTCATTGTAAAAAAAATTGAAATAAAACTTATTAAAATGTATACTTGTAAATTAATCTTTGAGTACACTGTATTGTAATGTTAAAAAGGTAAAATAATAATCAAGTATAAATTGTAAATAATAAAAAAAAATCAAGTTTATAAATCAGTAAAAAATTTAGAATTGAATTTCATCGTACTAAAATATCTTGTATATATAATGATCGACTATAAATCATGATATAATATAAAAAATTATGCTGCTTATTGGAGCTTAAATAAGTATGGACTTTCTTGAAATATCGGAAAGAAAAAATATGCTCAGTTTAAGAGCATAATTTTTTTATACATCATGAGTCAAGTTTTTGTGGACTGAAAAAATAATTACAATAAACTCAATGTCTTATGATTATTCAAGACAGTCAGCTTTTTTTCTTCTTGAACTGCTTGAACACCACTGAACTTGGCGACTTTTTCAACAACATTTCCAATTTCTCGTTCAGTGTTTTTGGAAGTACGATTGGTGAATCTGGGCGAACTCATGATCTTGAATACATTATTGACCTGTGTATGACCAACACCAGTATGTAAAGCTCCTAAAATCATAAATATCAGAGTGGAAAACTTTGTAAACATTGTATTGTTTCTTAACTTACCTGAAACTGCTTTTGCATTAACCTCAAAGTGGTCTCGGCCAGTGACAATACTTTTGTATCATTTTGAAGTTTTCATTTTAATTAATTTTGAGCAATTACTACAACTAACATGTCAGATAGATCCCGAAGCTTCGATTTCTTCATTCTCGATGTTTCTCAAATACAGTCTCGTTTTGCAAGAGCAACAAAACATTTGTTGATTAACATGACTCAGATCAACAATCCTGCCACCGTCGATTTTCTCAAGGATTTTCTGAAGGCATATTCTTTGAGAAAAATAACTAGCTGCTTCAGTCTTCAATGCGTTTTCTGATAGTATGGATAACAAAAAAAAATTTTATGTTGTAAAAATGAACTTGTATGACCATAGTGATTTGTTATATGCTTAGAAATTATAATACTTTATAAAAAATAATAGATAAAAAAACTCACTTACTTTCTTCATCTGTCAAAAAATAATCAATATAACGCAACTTTAGTTATACAAAATAGTCAGCAAGTTTACTGGAGTTAATTTTACATCTCCCATCTTTCATTTCACTAAAGAAGCACGTTAGGATCTCCAGAAAAATGAGTGATTATCGAAAACAGAAATCAAACTCTTTTTGAGTTGATGTGCGACCAACTATGGTGCGACCAACTATATCCAGCTGAAAAATAGTTTACACAAAAGTTAAGCGATCCACCTGTCATTTTAATCAGTCTTTTCATGCCTTATTCAAGAACCTAAGGAATATAATAATAAAAGATACTAAGTTGTTTAATATAAAGAACGATTTTCTGCAGTTAAAATCAAAACATACTCTAGAAGTATGTTTGGTGATCTAAATAATAGAGAAACCAGCTTTTTTACACTAAATGAGAATAAGAATATTTGGGAAACACGAAAAAATATTGTAATACTTTTTTTTAAGGTTAGGAACGTTATATCACTAAATAACTTTATAAACAGCATAAATGTACAATTATCAATTGAAAAAAAAATTATGATAATTTAATGCCATGTTGAAAAATATTAGCGGTTAAAAACATGGCACTCCTGCTTTTTGACGAATATTTGGAGTTTAGGGGCTCAGTTTTGCAGTTTGATGTATCTAGAATCATAGATTGACAATCGCTTATCAAAAATACAGTTATCTCCCATAATTATAGCTTTGAATTACAACTAAAGTGTAAACTGTTATATTCTGAGTAATTAGTACTTCGTTAACATTGTACTTTGTCTATGTAGACGATCTTTTTTAAGTGAAACTCAGTAAGCTTGCAAGTTCTTAGTTATAAATATGATACATATAAATTTCAGCCACAAATGTTTATAAATGAACGTTTAGCATATTAAACAATAAAAAAATGTACTCAGCTTGTAAATGTCGTAAAGCAACCTTTCTTTTTGTAAATTCGTAGAAAATTACCAGCAATCGAAATAAAAAAAGTTTCGTTATGATACATTTATTTGATCTTAAGTTATTGTCCAAAAACGCTGCCCGAACAGTTGCAATCTTGTTTATGCCATTATGAAGGTTCAAATCAATACTCAATAATAAACTTATAAAATTCAGGTTTTAGAGTAAAAAAAGTTTGGGATAAAAAATTTTTTAATAACGGCAATAGGCTAATTTTTTACTAAACATAATAGACCTTTTTAATAAACAAACATGAAATCTTGAAAAGTAATTAATGTTTTTAACACAAATTTTTTTGTAAGTTGAGGGTCATGAAATTCGTATTCGACTAAATGTTCACGACATTTTTCAATGAGTCAAATTCTATTAAACAGAACTTGAATGAACTGCCTTCGGAATATCTATAAATCAGCAAAAATAAAAAAAAATCTTCTGTTACCTACCCTGGAGTTATTCACTCTGCACTTAGCACGATCTTGCTACACTCGCGTACATGTGTAAGTATCTGACACACTATTACCCATCATTTTTGTAATATACCTCATAAATTTATACGCAGAAAGTACGGAGATCCTGTAGATTTCTCAACATGTCTTGGACAAAAACAGCTACATACATATATTTCTACTATACTTTGTCGTGTGTTGACAGTTGACACGAGCATGATGCATTTCATTTGTGTATGCGTGAATTACATCTCAACGTATGAACGTAACTTTAGAATGACTTTGAAAATAAAAATTTTTCAACACTTGTAACAAATATTGACCTTGAGTAATTAAGTTAAAGGTTGCGTATTATAAAAATTTTAATAACTATTGTGGCCCACTAACAGCACTTCTGATTGATTAGCGTATGTATTAACCATTAAAAAAAATTTTCAAAAATTAAAAAACTTCCTGATGTACTAACAAACACTATAAATAACCAATTTAAAGGTCTGCTAGTGCTTGGCTAATCAAAGACCGGCTGTGTACAAGCTTGTGCGAGTTCTCAGCACGATCTTGGCACACTCCATGATCATTTTGCAATAGGGCTAAAAAATAATAAACAGTGGCTACTTCTACAGTAAGCGTGCTTTTACCAGTTGCTTTTCTAAGGTATTTAATTTGACAACGTTTTCGATTAAAATAGGATATCGCAGTGGTCAAAAAACGATACCTCATGCAAAAATTGTTTAGGACAAAATTATTTTAACATAGCAATGGTAGGAATAGATCCAAATGGAGACTTCAGTGACGATGAAGGTACATCATGGAAACCCAAGTTTCTTGTAATAACAAAATGCTCGAAGTAAAACTTGTCTCGGAACAAAAGTTCTTGAAAGACAAAATATTGTTGTACCCTAAGGCCCAACAGATAGGGTTACAAACATTAAAGAATTTATGATTATTAATCTCCCAAGTCTCAAAAAAATCAAATAAAACTTAAAGTTAACATTTTATATGAACTCATTAAAACGTTTTTTGAATTATCATCTTGTACATTTTCTCTTTATTTGTCTGAAAATAATATCAAATCAAGGTTGTCCATCCCAGCACTCTACGCCACCCTTGTTTCCTAGTAGGTAGTAGCTAAAGGAGGACAGAAAAACTAGAGTAGAGAACAAACTTAGACTTAGAAAAGTTTGATTAATTTAGTTTTAGTCAGTGCCCTCCAATGAATTTGAAAATTCAAGGTGATCGGTGATCCGTTGGGGCGAGATACACGAAATAAATAAATACATACTTGGTGTATTTAAATTTTCTATGTTGTTTTATTAATGCAACGTTTCGCCGACCATTTGTGGCAGCTTCATCAGGCGCAGGTACGCGAGAATTCGTAAGTATATTGACTTACTCGTCACCTATCGAACTATCGACTGACCTTTTAGAAAAAGTCTTTTTCTCGAATTTTCTCCTTAGACTATGTGCAAAATATTTTCAAAAACTTTTTTATCATGTTATAACATTACATCTAAACACTACTAAAGATTTTTCGTCTCGAATTTTTTTCAAGGTTGACTGCAATTATAGAAAAATGAATGTATCGTATCTCGGCTACCTAGAAAGCTGAAAAACTCTTTTTTTTTTAAATTTTTTCATGGAAGTTAATAATGTTGATTAACAAAAAAAATTATAAAAATTTGCTAAAATAATTTTGACTGAGTACTTGTCCTCCAAAAATTGTACAGATGCTTAAATTTAAGTTTTTTGCTTATTATTGTAAATTTAGTTAGTTACAATGTGCTCACAAAAGAGAATTTTATTTACAAATTTTTGACGTGCACTTAAAAATTTATGATAAAAATTTTTTTTTTGCTATTCTAAGCTATATGTTAATAACAAACAATACAAAGTCAATTTGTTAAATAGTCTACCTTGTAAAAATTTGTACAGCAAAAAAATGATGTCAATAAAATATGCTTGCAAGCTTTAGAAGCAAAGATATAAGAAAAAAAATTAAAAATTAACTTTTTTTTAATTATTGAACAAATAAATCAATACTTTTGGTTTGTGATTGCATCAAAATTATTTTTTCCGCCTTCCTGGTAAAATTCTGTAAAGAAGTATAATTTTTTTTTCTACCTTAGAACATGTAGTCCAATCTTTTTTTTCGAGCTCCGGAACATGGACTCATTATTTGAGGGTTTGGAAAAAACCGAATAAGAAAAGAAGGGTTGTGTAAACTTACCTAACAAGTATTTAATTTAAGTAGTAAATATTATCACATCGTTATCTAGGCGAGTCTAATGGGGTGTTATTCTTGTGCAGATAGGTGCATGTCGGTGAGAGTGGGCAGTGGTCCAAAAATCTTAGATAAATTCATTAAAATTTGTGTGTCACTAAAAGTTTCACTCAAAAATAATAGGTTTGGGAGCATTTTGTTTGAAAAGATGATTTGCTACCAGAATCTGTTTCCCTCAGTGATGTACCCACCGATGGTTTTTATTGATATAAAGTATAAATGTTTCAAGTTTTCTTTGAACTTAAAACTTCTGATGGTTAGAAGTTGTGTTGAATAACTCAAAGATCAGACACAAGTTGATGCAGAAGAAATAACTGTGAATGTTGAAACAGTAATGATTGTAAATAATAATACATAATATTTCAATTAAAATAATATTCAAATACTGATTACCTGGATCAACAATTGTGTCACTTTAGATATATTTAGAGTTTACAATAACAATTTAATATTAAAACATGTTTACTGTAAATATTTTGAGCGCTTATAGCTAACTGGCTAAAATACGTAGACAAAGAGAGGCAAGAGTGGTGATGAAGGTTTAGCTGTGTTCTATCGTAACAATCCTGTGGGAGTTGTGAATCACAACAATAGCTAAGTTTGTCTGTGTTAAATACAACAAATTTACATCCCCCTTTCCTTAGAAGATTTGCCGCAGGAACCAGATAAGGTAAATGTCCCTTTTCGTGGAACGTATCCCTATTCATGGAACATAAAAATTCATGTATTTGTTGTACAACTAACTTGATAAAAAAATTGTGGTAGTTGTATATTTTATGGATCTTTATAAATTCACAAGAAAAATTTCATTTTACATACAATAAATGACCAATTTTAAAGATAATTCCATAGGTAGGGACAAAGTTGTACATAACCTATCTTTTGAACTGTACGTATTATGGCACCAAACTTCAACCAGGAATTTTTACATTTCTAGTAAACAAATAAACGATATAATTATTTTTGTGAAATAAAATAGTGTTATGCAAGTAAAAAAGCTTTAATTGTCTTAAAATATTATAATTAATTTACGTTTTTTAAAAAGTTTCATAAATAGGGACATAATATGAAGCAATAGGTACAATGTTTCATAATTATGTACATTTTGGTCTTATAATCTTTTTATAAAATGAAGTATTTTAACAACTAAAAACTATATTTAAAAATTAGAATAATAATAGTAAATTTATAGTACACCAGCTAATACCAAAATTTCTACTGTTAAAGCTCACGGTTAAGAAAAAAAAATTAAAGATGTAAGTGTGATGAAATTTGTGTTCATAATAGGGACATTTACCTTAGTAATAAGTTATTTTACTCTTATAAAAAATATTTATGCTTTCCTTTTTCTTAGTATCTATTTAGTAAATAGATTCTGATAGTTTTTTCACTATTCTAAATGAAACTGTCCAGACTGTATTCAGTTTTTGTTTATTTATCTTGTAGCTATGCAATAATGGCCTTCGCGTCTTCAAACGCTCTTGCAGATGCAACGTATATACTTAGTGCTAAAATTTATGCTTCTCCGAATTTGTTGATTTTTCGATAGCTGTAGATACGCTAAAAAGAGAATCAGGGGACGCTATGCACAACCAGTTTAGCTGCAGAGACACAGCAGTGCCAGCGAAACAGGACAAGACAGTGCGTATGCAATTACCGGGACACACAGTAGCTGCTTTGTCGAGAGTGACTGTAAGGGGAGATATGTGGCAGCACCAGCGTCGGTGGCAGCCATTGCCCAAGCGGGAGATGGCGAGTGAGTCTCGATCTGAGTGCCTAAGTAAGTGTACGAAAGACTGTGACGTGCATGCTCGGGAGTGCCGTCATTATTCGCGCGTTTCTCCGTGTGTGCGAGAATAGATGGAAGAGTAAAGAGAGAGATCAAATGAGATTAGATTCTTTATTTATTATTATCTAGAGACTCAAGGTCCAAATTAGCCAAAAGCGTAGTGTGTACAGAAACTAAGGGTAAAGTTATTACACTCTACTCCATAATGGATATACAAATACATTATTTATACAAAGAAGTAATGTTAAATGTAGGTATCATAATAAAAAAGAAAAAAGTTATAAAGTAAGAAGAAAAATGTAGCTCATAAACAGTCACCAGTATAATTGAATTAACATTAGTAAAAATAAATATTGAAAAATAAATTCAACACTGAGATCAAAGATATTCACCTAATCAACTAAATCACAGGCTCAAGAGTTAAATAGACTAGGTCTCTCAAGGAGAAGCCTGTGGAATCTATCACCAAAGCATGGTCTAGAGAAACAAGCTCGAACACACTTCGGAATTTTGTTCCATAACTTAGCTTCACTCACTCTGAAAGCAGCTACAAATAAATCAATCCGCGCTGAGGGCACAATGAGGTCAAGATGACACACTCTTGTCACAGATTGTTCAGTGATCCTGAATCCAAAGCAACCCAATAAATAGGATGGTTGTACTGTCCTAAAAATGGTGGCCTAAAAGCGCACAGCCAGAAATTTTGATCAAACTTCAAATGTCATCAGTTGATAAAATGTGATTCGCTTAGTTTAACGCAATAAGTAAATCGTGCAATATCCGCTTATAAGTCTCAAAAGAGCGACTACCTCTCACAGTATCCGGAATTTCTCCCCAAAACTTTAGGACACTAATTTTTAATGGTTGCTCATATGCTACCCTCCAAGAAAAGGGTATGCGGAACCCGACCCCTGCCTGTCTCACAAACCGCCTGAGACCATCGTCACAGGAAAAAAGATCAGCGAGGTACTGTGGTTTATTTGTATCCAATATGTGATACAATGCTTTTCCCAAGGTGAGCATTCTGCGTGATTTGATAGTCAGTTGATTGAGTCGACTGTATTGAGGTTTTATCTCAGTATCGCGTCTGACGCCACAGACAAATCGAACAACCATATTTAATGGTCTATGTAGCTGAACATCAAGGTACTTAAAGAGATCAAGGTAAACTAGGGACGCATTATCAATGTTCGGTATCACCAGCGCAGTGACAAGAGTCCTCCTTATTCTCCAAGGTAAGGAACTACCCTTATAACGCAGCCTATGAAGTGCGCTATGAACCAAAGAGCAAACACGAAAGACGTGTGCATTCCACGTTAAGTCCTCACTGAGGATAATACCTAGGCTTTCCATTGATGCAACGAAGGGTACAGGTTGATCACGAATTAACACCGGGGGCAAGAGTGATCGGTCAAGGCGCATGTGTTGCTGCGTTGTACCAAATATGATCGCCTTGGTTTTTAAAAGATTCAAAGAGAACCCGTGACAGTCTGCCGAATGAACAAACGATGCTATGTCCTCATTTAATCTTTCTATAGTGGCAGCCAAGTTAGCAAGAGCATATCAGATATATATCTGCAGATCATCTGCGAAGAACATAGCCTGGCAAAGTGAGAGGCACGACACGATCGAGTTTAAAAATATAAGAAAGAAGATGGGGCCAGGTAATGACCATTGAGGAACCCCAGAAGTCACCTGACGTGGCTCAGTCTGCTCACCATTTCCATTCGCGACCACCTGAGAACGCCCACTTAGATAGCTATGCAAAAATCTTACCAAATCTGCCGAAAAATCCATATAACATAACGATTTTAGAAGCTTGCAGTAGTCTGTCTTGTCGACTGCTTTTTTAAAATCAAAAAAGACCGATATTATAAGCATACCCCCGTCCATACCCTCGCGAATATCATCGGTCACCCTTAACAGCGCCGTCTGGGTACTGTTACCTATATAAAAACTCGGCTGATGAGGTGACAAAAGCGAGGCACCCTCTAAGTAAGTGTTAATTTGATTGGTCCGTTATCAAGAAATCAAATACCTTTGCGAAGTGAGCAAGGTTTGTAATCGGGCATGTATCAGTCAGGATCATCAGGTTTCCAACCTTTGACAGAGGCACAATAGTGGATAGCTTCCAAATATCCAGGTATTTATTTGGTATAAGCGAGAGGTTTAACAGATGTACTAAATATGGGGCTATGATCGATGTGACGTCCTTGAAATAACTCAAAGATAGACCATCATTGTTTTAGCTCTTGGTATTGGCTTTATAGTGTATGATTATCCGGAACACATCCACTGTGGTAATAAGACGAAGAAAAAACCACGTCCACGTACCTCCCCAACAATATCCTCAAGGTTATCCAGAGACCAAGGCTTATGTGCACATGCCACCGATGAGTAGTGATCCCCCTAGGACTCAGCCGACAGCCACGTCAAGGGTGAAGGAAGCCCCCCGCAATGAGACCAAAACGTAGTAAGATTTTCCAAGAGCTAGACTGACAAGTGAAATTTAATAATACCTACCAGAGGTACCGCTCACGAGCCAGTCACACGACCACCCTTGGATCCCAACAAGCAATCTGATATTCTTCAAGAATATCCTGACTACTCGTACGTCTAGCCTTGTTATAGAGCCGATCACGACGCTTGAAACGGTCTCTCAGCTTGTCAGTAAATCATGGGGTGGGCGACTGGCAGTGATTACGTTCTCTGAAGGGTGCATGAAAATCAAGAAGTCCAATAGATATTCCTCTGAAATCTCCGAGAGCCGCATCTACGTCATCGCCATGTAATACGCCTGTCGCACGCTCCATTGTCACACGAAGTTCTGACAAAAAGGCCTCAGCCGAGAATTTTCGAAAATCACTGAAGCGCGCCTGTACCCGAGTAGGACCTGCAACATTAAATTTACAGTCAATGTAGATATATTCGTGCTCGCCTGTAAATGGAGCATCACATAGGCTCAAAGAAAGAACTTTATCTAACGAATCAACCATAATATGGTGAATCCAGGTATGTGTATGATCACGATGATGCGTTGGCCGAAAGCCAACCAACTGCATCGAGTAATTAGTGACGAGACCCCGATGATGTAACGAATAGTAATTAGCACTCATCATATCAATATTAAGGTCGCTGGTGATAATCAAGTTTGGATGATACACAGAGCATCTACTGAGTGCTTCAAAGAAAGTTGAATGAATTTCCTCTTTTGGACGCCTACAGACCGTTGCCAACAGGACTTTATGACGTGTTTCAGAGCTTAGTCCAAAGAAGATGAACTCTGTCTCATTAATTCTTAAAATCTTCGACGATTCAACTACCCGACACCGAATATTATCCCGAACGTACAATGCGACGCCGCACTATGGGTCAAATGGTTTTTTTTTTGTTTAAAACCTAATAACTTGAGAAGGAAAAAAGATTAATCAAAAATTTTTTTGGAGCTTCAAGCTGAGATAATAAAAAATAGAAGAAAACTATAGAGAATGTCTCGTCGTTGAAACCTAACCTCAAAATTAATGAGAAAACTCGAAAAAACAGTATTTTTAGCCAAAAAATCACTCAAATCACTTTATAACAACACTGTCACTTTTATTCTTCAAACAATTCTAACTTTTATCACTAGAGTTTGAGTTGTTTACTTCCAACATAACCTTAAAATTCGAGTTTGCAGGTAACAGTGTCAGAAACCTGATGTTATTATCTTATTATGTTGAGAATAAGGAATAATTCGAAAATTCTATTTAGAGCTTTTAAATAAAGTAATAGAGAATAGAGAAGTAGTATGAAAAAATATCATATTGTTAAACCCTAACCTCTTATTTGATTAAAATACAAGAAAAAAATATTCTGAGCCAAAAAATCTTAAAAATGACTTAATTTTAACTTTATAACATTATTACTTTCATGGATAGTAAATACTATTACTAGAATTATATTTTTGTACTCCTAACATATCCTCAAAAGTCGAGATTACAGTTTACAGTGTAAGAAACTTAAATCATAATAAGAATGAGGAATAATTCGAGAACCCCATTGAGAGCTTCAAACTAAAGTAATAGAGAATAGAGGGATAGTATACAAAATATCATATTGTTAAACCCTAACCACTGAATTGATTAGAAAACATAAAAAAATTTTCTGAGCCGAAAAAACATTGAAATGACTTCATTTCCACTCTATAACATTTCTATTTTACGTGATCCTAACTACTATCACTAGAATTTAATTTTTGTACTTCTAACGTAACTTTAAAATTGGAGATTATAGGCGTGTAGTGTCAGAAATCTGATGTAATGACAAGGAAAAGGAATAATTGGAGAATTATTTTTTGAGCTCAAAGATGAGATGATAAAAAAAAGAGAAAAAATATTAAGAATCTTTGATCGTTAAGCACTTACTTTAAAAAAAATCAAAATAGTGTTCTCACTAAAAAATTTGTAAAATGACTTGATCAACTTTTTTTTTTCAAACGGTAATAACTATATCCACGGAATTTTTAATTAAATTCCCCTAACCTTACCTTATAAGATTTAGGGTTGATATAGAATAATGTTGTGCATCTTTGAAGTCAACAATAATTAACTTGTATGATTAACTACCTTGCTGTAATGAAACATTACACTCACACTGAACATTATATCGTGTAACTATTACTAAAATGAAGTTTAATATTTAAATTTTCAAGAAATTTTTCCTCTTGTTGAAGTAAACTGTTATTGCTCATAAAAAAGGATTCAACTACACGAGACTATTCTACTGCACTTAACATTTAACAGTAGTATAAATATATACATAGTACTGTGCAGCTCGACATGACTTGTTAGTTTTGATACAATAGCATATATACCTACCATAACGGCAAAATATGTACATAAAGAATGTATTATATAAATACCATATCTCTATATATTACATGCATAAGACAGAGTGATTATTGTAGTTGTTTTTCTCAAAAGTGGCCGCTTGGTATATGTAATCTCAAATGATAGAGATCACGGTTTGTCATTTAAATATAACAGTTTACTTTATAAAAATTACGCCGTAAAAGTTTAAGAATAATATTTGATGCATTACGTATGTCGCAGTTATGATAAATTTAAAGAGAGCAATAAAAATATGTTTTTCCCGAATAAACGATGTCAATTATGTTAGTATGTCATACAATCTGTCCTCGATTAATAATATCCATCTATTATTTATGTGTGATTCAACAATTAAAATTATTGTATATACTTTCAGAGAGTTAACCAAAAACTGAAATTGGTGGTAGTGATGAAGAATAGTGGCAAAATAAATGTTCAGAAAAATTCAACCATTTTTCATTAATTTATCGAACAAGAGTCATCTGTGATTACGTTGGTGTACCTATAAAATGTTTATCCTGCTTTTCAAACATTTTCATTAAGTTTTAGTATTAAACACACTCACTATAAGTTATTTCATTAACGTAAATTCAGAGACATCAGTTACTTGTAATGAACATTATGTAAATGTAAATATATCTACATAAGCTCATAATTTATTGCACAACAAAGCCATAGGCAATCATGACGTGGTTTGCTAAGTATTTATTTGTTGTTTAACAGAAGTAAAACAAACGAAGTTGAACCATAGACTATTAAAAAAGCTTATTTGATTCATTCTTAGTTTTCAGTGAAATTTTATACGATTTATCTTTTTAAATATTATTTGTGTTCCTTATTTTATCCCCCCCCCCCGGTCAATACCTTGTTTAAATAATAATAACGATGTTTATTTATTAATCTTCGTTTTCTTTCAACCTTCTTCATCCAGTCTGAGAGTAAGATTTCCAAATTGAATTTTCGACACAGTTTTCCTCTATTTTCCATCATCTTAGCTTAATACTTTTTACGTATTTTGGATCTATTTCTTTTCCTTCTTAAGATATTAGGTTTCTGAAACATCAAACCCAAAATCTTATAATATAAGATAATGTTAGGGGAATTCAATTGAACATTCCGTGGAAATAGCTATTAATGTTTGAAAAACATAAAAAAGAGTTGATCAAGTCATTCTGAAAATTTTTTAGTACACAGAGAGAACTCTGACACTACGTTAGTATAGGACTCTGCGTACCGCGTTTGTATACAGCAGCGCATACTGTAGTAGGCTCATACTGTACTCATGTTGCATCTTGCCGTGCTGCGTTTGCTCGGCAAGATGCTACAGTAGTATAGTACGAGTCGACTACAGTGCGCGCTGCTGCATACTCACGTAGTACACAGAGTTCTATACTATCGTAGTGTCAGAGTTCTCTCCGTGTAAGAACGTTATTTAGATTTTTTTTTTAAGGTTAGTACTTAACGATCTGAGATTCTCAATATTTCTTCTCTATTCTTTATCGTCTCATCTTGGAGCTCAAATAATAATTCTCCAATTATTCTTTTTCCTTCTTATAACGTCAGATTTCTGACACTACAAGCCTGGAATCTCCAATATTAAAGTTATATTAAAAGTACAAAAATTAAAATCTCATGATAGTAGTTACGAGCATTCAAAATAATAATGTTATGAAGTTAAAATTAAGTCATTTTTAAGATTTTTTGGCTCAGAATATTTTTTTCTTGTATTTTAATCAAATAAGAGGTTAGGGCTTAACAATATGATATTTTTTCATACTTCTTCTCTATTCTCTATTACTTTATTTAAAAGCTCTAAATAGAATTTTCGAAGTATTCCTTATTCTTAACATAATATCAGGTTTCTGACACTGTTACCTGCAATCTCCAATTTTAAGGTTATGTTGGAAGTATAAAACTCAAACTCTAGTGATAAAAGTTAGAATTGTTTGAAGAATAAAAGTGACAGTGTTGTTATAAAGTGATTTGAGTGATTTTTCGGCTAAAAATACTGTTTTTTCGAGTTTTCTCATTAATTTTGAGGTTAGGTTTCAACGACAAGACATTCTCCATAGTTTTCCTCTATTTTCTATTATCTCAGCTTTAAGCTCCAAAAAAATTTTTGATTAATCTTTTTTCCTTAAGTTATTAGGTTCTAAACAAAAAAAAAACCATTTGACCCATAGTGCGCCGCCACTCTTTACATATTCTGGCTTGCCAGTGCACGACCTCAGCCATCGGTCATTTCGATACACTCAGTATGAAGTGATCGAATATAAAAAGGAGTCGCTCTAGTGTGAACCAAGATTCTGAAACGGAAAGAACATCAATATCATATTTGCGCAAGAACCATCTAATCACCTCCATATGGGGACCAACAGAATTATCATTAATATGGGCAACGCGCAGATGACTTCTAGGCACACTCTTATAAACAGGCAATCTCTGCTCGTACAGTCACTTCAATTTACATAGATCCGACTCAAAGGTTACCTCCAATACTCTTGCCGGCATCGTTTCGCACGAGAATCTAACCTTCATGCGGCTAGATATACTTACATCTCCTTTCACCCTGCGGAAGAATTTGTCAGCCAAACGTGACAGCATCTAATAGAGCCTGATATTTGAGCTTGTATCCAAGTCTGGAAAAAGAGTAATGAAATTAAATTCTTCGTAAGACCGTTTTGCATTTAATATAAAGTTTCATGTGTGGATTAATTTTAGCAGTGCCTGGAAATTCCTGTGGGTTGGGAGCTCTGCCCGTTTGATCGTAGACTCAGCATCCCCCTTACCCCCAGCTCTATTTCTCTCCTCACCCCGGCTCATGAGTTTCTCTTCTTTGATCTCTAGGATATCACAGTATAGGTGTCCCAAACCGAGAATTATTGAGCAGGATACGCACAATGTCGGAGGCAGAGTATTTGGATTTGAAGGGCACTCCTGTGAGTCTCAAATCCGCAGAAGGAGTTACACCTGCAACCATGCTAGATGTTACATTGGGAACTTGAGTGGACTTTAATTTCCAGAACTTGACACGCAATGGCGCATGTTTTAACTCGAGCCCATCAAAGCGCTGGTCTCGCCCAGCTGCGTGGCTGGCAAGGTTAGCTATGTGCTTTTTAATTTTGTCAAATCGACGTTTATTATCAGATCTAACACCATTTATTGTCATCATTAGATGTTAAAAACGTTGGTTTTCATTGAAATCCTGCCAGCCAGACAGCGTACCGGTTTCCAGCCTGTCAAATTCAGTAGCCTTAGCAGATTTTTCATTATCAGCGTTATTTAACTCACTATTTGTCGAGTTTAAGGAGCCGCTCATTTGATCATTCTCATCGTTATTTTTCTCGTCCTGATCATGGTTTAAGTCATGTTGGCTAGCTCGCGGGGACGACACATTAAGCACATCGCCACACTTGGCTTCACATCGACGTGCACGAGCACAACAGTCAATATCAGGTTTAGCAAGCAAGAAATTCGTTATACAACTTGGGTGGAATGATTGCCGACATACAGGACAATTCCACAAATGAGTAGCAACATTTCTTACACACTTAGGCATATTTATGCGTGTGCAAAAGTGAGCCCTGTGGCCGGCAGTCTCAAGCAACGTAATAAATAATAGAAATAATCTAGTCTTGAGAGACAAACTCTACTGACATGTACAAATATAACAAACTTAAAACGTACAATACTAACAATAAATAACACGCTTAACTAATGTGTCAGCTATCTCTCTGTGCAGCACTGTCTGTACTTAGTACAATTTTGTTAAAGCTATACAAAAATTTTGCGCCCTCATTTATAAAGGAAACACGAATTTTAAAAAGAGAGATTGTGAATGTATATCCTCAGCTTAGTCGGTCATGATTTAATAGGCACCTGGGATATTTGTGACAGCCACTAGAGCAGACAGCATAAACAAACAATACAATCAAAAATGTACCATACAGGCAACACAGTCGTCACCGGCAGTAGAGGCAAAATGAAGGAGCGCCACAGGCTGCAGCAAGAATAGGTATGTTTGCTGGTCATGGATAACCAACGATCATGGAGTACATGAGACATCTGGTACATAGGACCTCGAGAAGTGCAGCCTCGTGTAGATTTACATCAGCAACCGGGACGATGATCCATACAGCCAGTCACAGCCTTAAGCAAAAGCTCCAGCGGCGCACAGTAGGCAAAAATGCCGTTTTTTGTGTCGAAATAAAATAGCGGCCGCTGTGATATGCTGATCAAGATGATTCGTTTTGGAGCTTGAAGCTCAAACACCCCAGAATATAGGAAAAGTGGTTTGACGTGAAAAAAAAAAGTTTAGAGGTTTAAAAATACTTCTGAACGCACCCCTAAGCACTATATCTTTATAATATCATAATCATTAAATCAAACACATATTTTTTACAAAAACTATATAACAATAGATTTATAGGTCGCTGATAACAAATAATACGTCAGAATTTCGAAATTCAAAACGGCGGATCCAATATGGTGGCCGAAAACGTTAAAACGCTTTAAAAATTCGAAAAAACGTGGCCATTTTTGGGTTGCTTAAGGACGTTCGGTAGATATAGCAGGGGGAAACCACTTGCGGGGCAAAGGGGAAGTAGCGATGAGTGAAGACTTGGCATCGCCGTACGGGTCTCCAATGTGTAAGTGTTCATGTACACACATCAGGTGGTGTGCAATCTGCAGTGTCTGCACTGTCTGCTGCGGCGGTTCCGGCAGCGTATGTGTATATTTGTAATATATTTGTGCTAAAGATGTAAGTATTTGATTTTTATTCGTTATAACAATGTAATAAATATGAGTGAGTAATTAAAAAGACTTGTGACAGATATATGTACCTACAAGTATATTCGTAGCTAATGTAAATAAAATTCTTGAATTTTTATGTGACTTGAAAAGTCCCATTAAAAGTGATATGTTAAATAATTCGGACGGACTCTAGTCTCTTCGATTACTACAAGCATTTGATTTTGTCATCTTGTGTAAAAAAATTGTATTATATAAAAATTGTAAATTAAAAATTTTATTAAGAAAAATAATTTTGTGTTATTATAATACATTGTTTTGTCATGGGTACAGGTAAAACCTATATACATACACTCATGCACATATATAAGCTTATTTTTTATATAGAAATACATAAATGTCTACCATAACATTCAAATATTTAAAGATTTACGTCCTAGACCATTTTGATGGTCACGCTTCTTGCGACGTTGCCGTTGCGTTTTTGTCAAACTATTATTTAATTTTTTTATTTATAAACTAATCAGACGATCGTCGCGAAACTTTGTGTCCATATTTTTAATAACATTATCTGTGACATATAAAAAAATTTATTTAAAAGCCATTTATCACGCCAATTGTTTTAAAACTGAGTTTTTTTAGGTTTCCCCATAAGCGACCATGTTACAATGACTGAACTTTGAAATTCAATATCTCGGAAACGAAACACACTTACCTCTTAGAATTTCAACAGCTTCATTGTAACAACAATAAAAACGTGAGGTTAAAATTTCAAAAAGATTCATTACAGGGTCTATCTCTATCGAACGTCTTTAACACGCATCTGGTATCAAAATGACGAAATTCGAAATGGTGGATCCAATACGGCGGCTGAAGAAGTCAAAATGCTTTGAAAATTTAAGAAAATTTAGCCATAGTAGTTTTTCAGGTCGCTTAACACGAATCTGGTATCAAAATTACATAATTCAACATGGCGGATCCAATATGGTGGCCAGCAAACTGATGCTTGTTAAAAACTCACAAGTTCTCGGCTATAGAAGTTTTTTAGGTCGCTGAAAGTGCATCTGGAATTAGAATTGTATTATAATTGTAAAATTCAAAATGATGGGCTCAATATGGCGTCCTAAAAAGTTAACACTTGTTTAAACCCAACATAATATTAGCCCTGGTGGTTTGTAAGGTTGCTAAACACGAATCTGGAATAATATTTACATTAAAAATGGCGGATACTATATCTTGGTTGAAAAAAAAAAACGTTAAAATGTTTAAAATCTGTCTACAAAAATTTTTGAGGTTGCTAAACATGAATTTAGAATTTTAATGTTTAACGAAAGAGTACACGATTTCATATGATTATCAATATATTAATCAAAATTTTCATTAAGCCCATTACGTGATAAAACAATATAGACAGATTTCGGAGAAAATTGTAGCAATTAGTGTTGCTCGATGCTCGTAAGCCTAAGACTAGAATAATACACCATTAAAGAATAATATTGTTTACCTGGAAAACATTTTCTACTATTAAATAAGAATAATTACTTACGTACCTATGTATTTGTAAACTAACAAATACTGCTTGTTAGAACTAGATTATGGATTAGCTAAGCAACTCTACAAGTTTAGAATGCAAAAGTATAGATATGTAGCAGATTTGTGTCAAGTACTTGTAACAATTTCACCTATATATTTTAATTTTATATTTATTTACATAAGATTAGAAAATTCCGATTTTAAGCAATAAGTTCTAATTATTTACAGCTACGTCATAATATACATTTCTTACAAAGTTAGCTTCTACTCTTTGGCTTCAATAGATAGTATTATTTTTCTTTAACTAAAAAACTGTCACATGTTTAGATTAATGTTAAAAGACTGATTTTTGTTCATTAAACTTCCTCGTAGTCATTCTAAGCTTCTGCTAACTCGTCTTTTATCTCATGGTAATTGAAATTCTCCCTACAGCCAAATAATATTGCCATATTAAGTAATAGATATGATAGAGTGGAATAAATAACTTATTAGCTTAAAACGTTTTATTTTAGAAATTTTTTTTGAGATTTCTGAATTTTTCACTAAGATAAATAAATTGTATTTTTTCATGGATTCCAAAAACAAAACTGTAAGTTAGTATTGGCGTTAAAATGAAACAAACGTGACAGCAAGTAAGTACATGTAGTTCTTTAATTTGTGATGAATGACTTAAAGTAGTTTTGGAGTCATATTTTTGAAAAGATTTTGCAAACTTACGATAAAGGAGAGTTTATTTCTCTTATAGTAACAGTGTTGTTAGATTTTCGATCACTTTCAGATATGCATACATTTTATTTTGATCGCATGATAGTAGCTATATATCTAATTTGAATTTAAAAATTCTTCTTTATTTTTGAAATTTTACAAATGATTGGACTCAGGTATTTTGAACTACATAAACATATACTATATATCATTAAGAAAACTTACGTTCCCACTAAAAATTTTTCTGCTTTCGTCAATATCTGGTTACCACACCGAGTCGAGTGTCTGTACTATGACTCATGACTCTGTTAAGATTCTTGAAAGCTACTTTTAGGCACAACTGTTCCACGAAAGTGCCTTATATTTTCCCATACTTAGTAATCTCAGGTGAGATCTCAAGTGATTTCTCATTTTAGAATCTCAATGGAGAAATTTTTTCGAATATAGTTATTTTTCCTGCATTTTTTAATATGTTTTAGCAAAAGTGTCGTATTTTAGACTTAAAAAATTTGTTGTCTAATTGTTGAAAAATTTATTGAATCAAAAAATTTGGAAAGTTTCTTAAGTCTGAAATCTACTTATCATGCTTGAAAAGGCCAAAAAATTCCGAAAAAACACTAATCTTAGAAAAAAATCTCAGGGGATATTTTTACATGATAAATCATCTGAAATCTCACCTGATAATACTAGGTAGGGTTGCCAGAAAAAAAAGTGTAACTATGCCTAAATCCTTTTGTTTTCCAAATTAAAAGATCTTTATACATGATATAGAGAGGGGTGATCCAAATAATACCCATCGAGTGCAATAAACGTGAAATAAACTTTAATAAATTCATTAATCTCATAGCCAGTCCTCCATTTTCAAATTCGTGACTGATAATCTAGATAAATATTCGCTGACCACATAGACTCTTAATGATAGATTTCCTTACATTTAAACCATGATACGGTATCTGACGTTGTCGATTATGTAATTGTTATGTTAAATTTGTGGTCAGTGACAGAAGAAACCTTTGTCTTCACGTTTTTCACCGCTATGTTGGTTTGGCTGATTAAAATGTAGTAATTTTCATTCTAAATTTGTTGTAAGTAAACAAAAATCTGTAAGGCTAGATATTCTTACTTTTTGACAAGTTTAAACTGTTTGGCTGCCATATTAGGTCCGCCATTTTGAATTTTGTAATTAAGTTGCAGTTCTGATGCCAAATTCGTGTTAAGCAATCTAAGAAAGCACCAGGGCTGGTATTCTGTTTGTTTTGAACAGGTGTCAACTTTTTTAGACGCCATATTGAATTTACCATTTTGAATTTTATAATTATAATACAATTCTAATGCCAGATGCGCTTTCAGCGACCTAAAAAACTCCTATAGCTGAGAACTTGTTAGTTTTTCACAAGTATCAGTTTGCTGGCCACCATATTGGATCCGCCATGTTGAATTATGTGATTTTGATACCAGATTCGTGTTAAGCGACCTAAAAGACTCCTATAGCCAAACTTTTTTAAATTTTCAAAGCATTTTGACTTTTTCGGCTGCCATCTTGGATCCACCATTTTGAATTTCGAAATCCTGACGTCGTATTCGTCATCAGCGACCCAAAAAAGCTACTGGTATACAGTATTTTGTAAAAAATGTGTGTTTGTCTGATTAAATGATTATGATATTATAAAGAAATAGTGCTTTGGGGTGCAATCAGGGGTAGTTTTTAACCTCTAAACTTTTTTTTTTACGTCGGACCACTTATTATATATTCTGGGGTGTTTTAGCTTCAAGCTCCAAAATGAATCATCTTGATCAGCCTATCACAGTGGCCGCTATTTTATTTTGACACAAAAAACGGCATTTTTGCCTAATGTGCGCCGCCAAAAGCCTCACCACTAGGAGCACGAGATAAGGAAGAGTGGCACAGATACAGGGGTGACGGTAACTACGTCGAAAAACAGTCAGCTTAAGTGTAGGGCTCCTGGGAAGGCACCATCAAAGGGCACAAAAGTAAGGTTATGCCAGAGCGACACAATAAACAAGCATACTGGGTCCTACGAGGCATGTAGACACCAGTGTTTCTAACAACCAAGAGTTCTCGCGCATGCGCACAACGGTTTTACTCTCTCTCCGACCAGGCTGGCAGTGGAGGGAGAGCTCCCCCTACCTTTACCTTTAACCCAAGCCCCCCTCGCTCTAACAGCTTAAATATAATCTTATATCTAAGAGGGGTATAATCGTCGTTGGTCAAGCGGGCTACGTCTTTTGCCCGCATATAGAATCTGACCAATATGCCATCGATTCTTCATCAATGCATTTTTTTTTTTTTTCCTTTACTTTTTTATCATTCATTTAAGCGACATTTTTTACAATAGTCATTTTATTTATTAAATACTTTTTCGAAAAGCATCACATTTTTTGTTAAAAAATAATCTTTAGATCCCTTTAATTTCGATTTATAATTTAAATAATGCAATGTTAAACACGAAATATTTTTTGGTATGTTTATAATAATATTTTTAACGTGTTTATAAACTTTCTCTTTAAGTAAAAAAACTTTTTTATCATGTCTTTACATACTTGTGCAGCAAATAATATTTTTTCCATACCACCTTGCGGTAAGTATCTTGATGCGTTGTTTTTTAAAGAAAAATTAAAATTCCACAACAATACTTAATTAAAAAAAAAAAAAACTAGATAATGTGACATAGAATTTAGTAAAATTTATTTAAAGTTATGCTTAGCACTACTGGAATAGCTATTTTTTTTCAATATTTACCATTCAAAGTAAACTTCAAAACTTTTTAAATAATTAAACTATCAACTAGTCTCCTTTAGTAATAAAAATGTTTATTATATAAAATATTGATTACGAGGGGAATTAGGCGTAGGAAACCACTTGAAGAAAAAATAAATCAGCAAAGATAATTACAGTGTTAAAGGTATTTTTTATTGAATTTTACTTAATTCTATGTCACATTATCTATTTTTTTTTTTTTTATTAAGTATTGTTGTGGAATTTTAATTTTTCTTTAAAAAACAACGCATCAAGATACTTACTGCAAGGTGGTATGGAAAAAATATTATTTGCTGCACAAGCATGTAAAGACATGATAAAAAAGTTTTTTTACTTGAAGAGAAAGCTTATAAACAAGTCAAAAATATTATTATAAACATACCAAAAAATGTTTCGTGTTTAACATTGCATTATTTAAATTATAAATCGAAATTAAAGGGATCTAAAGATTATTTTTTAACAAAAAATGTGATGCTTTTCGAAAAAGTATTTAATAAATAAAATGACTATTGTAAAAAATATCGCTTAAATGAATGATAAAAGTAAAAGAAAAAAAAAAAATGCATTGATGAAGAATCGATGGCATATTGGTCAGATTCTATATGCGGGCAAAAGACGTAGCCCGCTTGACCAACGACGATTATACCCCTCTTAGATATAAGATTATATTTAAGCTGTTAGAGCGAGGGGAGCTTGGGTTAAAGGTAAAGGTAGGGGGAGCTCTCCCTCCACTGCCAGCCTGGTCGGAGAGAGAGTAAAACCGTTGTGCGCATGCGCGAGAACTCTTGGTTGTTAGAAACTTTGGTAGACACCAAAAAGCAAGGTGCAGGCCAACCCAGCTTCCGGAGTAGGCTCGCCTGTAAGAAAATTTCTGTCCGGAGGTATCAGCTAAGTCCTACAATATACAAAACTTTCGAGCACCGGGAAAGTACGTCCAACGCCACTCACCTCACCTCACAGAGAGAGAGTAGAGTAGAGTAGAGTAGAGTAGAGTAAAGTAGAGTAGAGTAGAGTAGTTTTATTAGGCTACGGACCAACGGTCCAACGTAGCCTTGCAATGTATACATAGCTGTTTCAGACAGCTTACAGAGATTTAATAAGGAGCAAGTCCTATTACATTGTGTTCGCAAGTAATATCACATACAGATGAGTAAATTGTTAGTTAGACAATAAATAATAATAATAATAGTACTTAATAATAAGATAAATATAATGCAAACTATACATCGTAGATGCTGAATTAATACTGAATATTAAAATTTGAGCTAGGCTTATAAATAATTGATGTGGATAAATTAAAACTAAAAGAAAGATAGTTAAGAATTTAAGCGGCTGTAATGTTCTTTAATGACTTTCAAGAGTCGGCTTTTGGTCCAGGTGAGCGGTGGGCGGCGTAGAGAAGGAGGCAGAGCGTTCCATTCTCTAGCATCTCCAATGGTAAAAGAGTTGTTGTAGAGGTCTAAATTGACTGATGACACTTGTAGCTCCAGATAATCGGTGTTGCGAAGGGCAATGGCGTCGGATAATCTAGTCTTCTGCTAGAGAAGGAGACGATGCCATATTTTTTATAGACAGGAGTAATGTGTTCAGACTTGAGTAGGTTGTCCACAAAACGGAGTGCTGCATTTTTACATCTGGTCATTTTTGTTTCCATCTCGGCAGAGAGCCCATACAGTACAGATGCACAAAAATCCAAGTGTGGGAATACCAGCGAGCGAACGAGAAGTAGCTTAGTGTCATTTGGTAGACTATAGCTTAAACGCTTAAGTTTAGCTAACGCTGAGTAACAGCTTCTAGCAACTAATGCACAGTGAGGTCGCCACGTAAGCGAGCTGTCAAGAGTGACGCCGAGCAGTTTTACAGTGTCACTGCTCGATGATCGTACCATTGAGTACCAAGTCAGGTAGTGTACCAGCCTTTTGCAGTCGATTGCTTATGCCTCTGGTACCAAACCAGATTGCATGAGTTTTGCGCTCGTTGACGATGAGTCCATTGAGCTTGGCCCAGTTAGAGATGCAGCTGAGAATGCTGTTGGCGCGCAGTACAATATTCTTCGCTTCCCTGGCGTTACCGTGGATGTAGAAACAAAAATCGTCGGCGTATTCGCTCCGTGCATGACACGCAGCGCCGTCCTCGGTGTCAGAATCGCGCAATACCGTACCCCCGTATGATTAAATTGTAACACTGTCGCTTATAGGAGAAAGTATTATTTATTGAATAAGACGTACATACTGCTATCGCGTAAATATCAGCACCCTAAAAAATGGATATGATTATCCAAACAGGCTTTAAAAGTATGAGTTGCAACATACTTTTTAATAATGAAACGCTGAAAAAAGCTAAAAAATTAGTAGAGAGTGGGCACGTTGCCTACGTACAGGAATATGTAAATAAAGGAGTCGGTCATCTGATCAATTGCTATGTTGTGAGACAAACATCTGTCAGCTTAAATCCATACAAAGTAGAATTATCTGTAAGTACATTATTGCCTATGCTTGACAAATGTAGGTTATGGTAAAATATACATAAATGTGTGCCACAAACTGCCATCAGGACTGTAAAATTTTCATGATAATTTTACTTATAATCAATAGTAATAATAAAAAAAATTCCGTAGGTTAGGTACGAACTTTTGTCTCCTAACTGCCCTAATCCACAGCTCCTTCTGTTTTGTTTCATGGGGTCTACTTGGGAATTTATACAGCACCACCCCCTGCTTTTCTTTCTTGTTGCAATTAACAACGCAACACTGTCTCGTACGCATTTCGTTACTTTGTAAACGTAAACACTGATTCAGATCATACAGCTAGCGGCAGCCTACGTTGACTGCTTGGAGTTCTTGCTCTCACGTATACAACATTACAGATAAGTATGTGTGTTGTGTACTATGTGACAGATGATATTTAATAACCCATTATTTAAAATTTTGGGCGATTTGAAGTGCCTAGCAAAATTATTTATCCGCATTATAGACCCGGTTTGGCTAAATAACGTTTTTTTTCCGCCTTCGATTTCTCAACTAATTACTTTAAATGAAATAATATATTTTCTCAAATAAGACAACGCTTACTGTAAGATTCATGGGGGTACGGGTTCGCCAACTTTGCTCACCTACAGCGCTGCAGTCGTTTTTTTTATCCCCTCCAACCTGATGCACGGAGCGAATACGTGATGGTTGCAATAATTACATACTTGTGAAAGATCATTGATAAACAATGAAAAGAGTATGGGGCCAAGTAAGCTGCCTTGTGGAACGCCTGAGTTCCTGAAAAGAGTTTGGGACAATTCACCATCAGGTGAACGTACTGTTTGCGATCTATTAGTCAGGTAAGATCTGATCCATGCAGCAGCAGTGTCAGAGAAGCCAATGGCAATGAGTTTGCTTATGAGTAAGTCGATGTTGACGAGATCAAAGGCTCTAGTTTGATCAATTGCCACGAGGAGTGTTACCTTCTTTTCGTTCATAGCTTTTCTGATATCATCAACGATCCAGATCATAGCAGTATGGCAACTGTGTAGTTTCCTGTAGCCTGATTGGAAGCGGTCGAGGATGCTCTTGCTTTCTATGTACTGCATAATCTGGTTGAGAGCCACAGACTCAAGTATCTTACCCGCGGTGCATAGTATGCTAATAGGCCGAAAGTCGCGTGCGGCAGTGGCGTTTTTCATTTTAGCAATGGGCACAATAATGGCATGTTTCCATAAGCTAGGAAAAACCCCTGATTGGAATGAAGAGTCAAATACATTAACAAGAATGAGAAGGGCAACCTTGACTCTATTACGTAACTGTTTATACGTGGTGTGATACTTCTCAGTTCTGTGGCGTTTGAAGTCGCGCCACGCTAAATTCCTCTCTCTGATGAGTCCTCGAATTTCAGGAGTAAGCCAAGGAGCTGGTTTTTTACTTTTTATTTTGATTGTGCGGAAGGGCGCATGGCGATCGAGTACATGAGTCAGAGTTTGTGTAAGGATATGTTCTTTATCATCAACATTGGGTGCATCGCGTAAATTCATCCAGTCTATAGTACGTAGATCTTCTGTAACGGCATCTGCGTGGAGGTCACGATACGTACGGCATCATAGAGTTTTCGTAAGTACTGGAGGAGGAGGGATCCTCAAGTTGACTATGGTAACGTCATGTCTGCTGGTGGTCCATGGTGGTAAAAATTGTTCGTGGCTCGTGACAAGATGTTTCTCACTCAGGCAGATGTAGTCAATCGTGGAGTCAGAAGTAGTGCAGTGGTGAGTAGGGCCAAAGAGGAATCTTTCTAAGCCCAATGACAAAAGAGATTGCTTGAGAATATTAAGGTTGGTTGTGTTGGAGTTCCATTCTATGTTGAAACCGCCCATGAGTACTAATTGATCGTAGGCACAGTTACAATTAACGATGGCAGACTCTACATCAGTCCAAAAGCCAGCTTTAGGAGGACTATAGACAGCTGCACATAATATAGTGTATCCATTGCTTTTAATTTCAGCCAATAAGTATTCGGGGCGCTTGACGTATACTTGTGGAGTGTCAGATACTCCTACAGTCCTGGTCCTGAATGATTTATGGACGTATACGGCTACGCCTCCACAGCCCTTACTGATACGATCATGTCGCAGTAAGTTGTATCCTGGTATGGACACTAGTTGACTAGGTATGCAAGGCTTTAGGAATGACTCGCTGATGGCAAAGATGTTAACGTTACGTTAAATTATGAGTGACTGTATATCGTTAAAGTGACAAGGTAGCGACTGAACATTAGCATGTGCTAGAGTGAGACAGTATGGGTTTGTAGGTACAATGTTATTCATCGTAATCAATCGAGCTTAATTTGCGCTCTATGCTGGCACGAAGTGCAGGACACTTGGCTTTATCGAAGGCACAGTGCGAGTGATTAGGAGCTTTGGACTTTTTGCAGTTGACGCAGCAAACAGCAGATTTTGTTGTGAAATCTTTAGAAGAGTGTAGACCAGCGCAGAAACCACAAATTGATGTGCTGTTACAGTTAGATGCGATGTGTCCAAGCTTATGACACTTAAAGCACTGAAGTACAGAGATATGATCGTTGAATCTACACTGCACCCAGCCGAGGTTTATTCTTTCCCTGGAAAATAACTTCTTTTGACACTCAGGAGATACCTCAACGACGCAAGACCTATGCTTTTTATTGTGCGCCGGATATAAGTAGATAATTTTAATGTCGTCAGGCTTGGAATCACTTAAGTTTTGTTCAATCAGGTATTTATGTATCTCGTCTTAAGTATATTCAACTGGTATGCCGTTGATGAGGATACGAGGCCGAAGTTTTTTTTTAGGTTTCACCTCAAGTCCCAGATCATTCAGTGCTGGGCTATCTACGAGTCCCTGCAGCGTATCACCCTCAATTATAACAGATTTTTCAGCAGCTATACGGCTGTCGGCTCCACGGCCTACCACATTGGAGTAGGTTTTAGCTTTTTGATTGACCGCAGACGGTGCAGATGAGCACGTACTTAGTTGCTGGCAAGCTAGTTTGATTTCAGTTAGGCATGCGTTTGTAGCTGAAGCTGAAGCTAATTGTGCACTGTAAGCACACGCTATTTTGGTAAACGCGTCACTGAATCCATTAATAGCAGCTCGAAGTTCTTTTTTGCGGATAGTGTCTTTTTCATTGACTAGCCATGACATTAATGTATTACGGTGCTCATTTATTTTAGCATGGAGAGCTTCAACGTCGATAGCAGCAGTCATAGTTCACTCGTCAGTTTATACATGATGCATAATGCCAATTGTAGGAAGCGAAGTCGAATCAGTTGAAACCGTTGAATCTACTCTCACCTTGTTTTGAGGTTAGGCCTAGTATTTGCGTCCAGGGCAAAGGGTAGCTGAGATACTCAGAGCTGTGAGAGAGAGAGGGGGAAGGTAGCTTTTTCGAGTAGAGCAGAGAGAAAGTGAGAGAAAGAGAGAAAGAAAGAGAGAGGAAGAGTGCAAGCATAGAGAGCAAGAGCTATGAATTAAATTTAATTCCCTCTGTCAGAAAGGACTTGAGCCTATAAGGTATACCGAAATCTCTTACCGAAGTACCGAAGGGCCATGTCAGACAAGATAATCTGCAATTTTGAGGACATAGAAAATTATGGCTGACGTTAGAAAAGTCAAAAGGTTTTAGATGGCCGGTATTGCTTCCTCCTTGACCAGAAACCATGAACGTTTAGAATGCCGTGCACTTGAACCCCACACCAAGGACGAGAATTTCGGAAGTAACTGAGCTGCCAGCGAATTAGACAACGAATCAAGAGTCTGAATAGAGCCCTTTTAAAAAATAACGTTCAAATAAACGACTCCCGGCATAACGAACAGGTCAGTTCATACCCGGACCTGCTCACGGCCACGTTAGCACTCAACCCAAGTGATGAGAACGCACATGCGCAACTGTCTGCAATGAGGGTCCAAGTCCACAGGAGTAGTCAACAAAGCCGCATGGACCATGTTCAATGACGATTTGGCAGGGCTAGACTAATAAGCTGGCGTGGAGACAAACAACAAGCAAGTAACAGTTACACCCACTCTGTTGGCTACGGATAAATCCAAGGGCCTAGTCCATGGGGTCTGCTTCCTTCGTAAGGAAGTAGGACATCAAACTGTCGAGCGTACTCAAATCTAGTGTTTTGCATGTAGAGAAAAGGGACATTTGACACATCACTGTCTAAAAACGACGACTACATCCCTTGATAGCTGCCAAATTGGCGACACCCTTAGATGCACCCTCACAACGTGCAAGAACTGCGAAGACTAAGAAAGGAGCTGGAGAGGCTCAAGAAAAAGACAGGACTCGAAAATACGAGACTACAAGAAAACTACAAGAAACTAAGGACTAATGAAGGGTCAAGATGACCAGCCGAATATTATGATGAAGACCTATCCAAGAAAGGAAATGCCACCAAGGAGACATCACCAGATAACTGCAGAATTATCCCCCCAAAAAGACAACGAGTGTATATACGTCAAGAGGAGAAAAAGAGGATGCCAACGGACAACCAACTGAGCTACAGAGATGCAGCAGCACCAGCGAAAAAGGACAAAACAGTGCGTACGCAACTACCGGGACACACAGTAGCTGCTATGTCGAGAGTGAGTGCACGGAAAGATATGTGGCAGCAGCACCAGCAGCGACGGCGGCCATGACCCAAGTGAGAGATTGCGAGTTAGTCTCAAGCTGAGCGCCTAAGTGAGCAGCGAGAATTTTGGTGATTTTTTTGGGTTGTGTCATGGCGAGAGAATAGTTCGAGAGAGATGATGATGATAAAACGAGTTTTTTAATGCCAAGCATTGATAAACCGTATGGCAACCAAAAAACAGTAATTACAGTTTGGTATATGATGACATAAATACATTAAGTAAGCAGCACATAGTACCTTGTACAATAACTTAGTTCGCGGTAACTTATAGAATTACAGTTACCAAGTTACAAAAAATGCAAAAACTACGATACTACAAAACGCAAGTTGAAATTTCAGTAAGCGTAGCTTAGCGTGTGACATACTACTAACGATTACAATATAAGTCACAACAGTAATGGTAATAAACACAGTCAGAGAAAGAGAGATAGACAGAGAGAGAGAGAGAGAGACAGATGAGAGAGTGTTTTCAAGGTGTAAAGAGTGTCGAGAAAAGAGAGAGAAGTGTGTGCGGGAGTCTAGCAGCTGCTGTATTCTCCCAGGACGACGATGTCTCCAGGTCGAGGACTACGAACGCAGCTTAGACAAGAAGAAAAGGATAAGATAGAGTGAATAGAAAGAGCGAAGCCGTAGGACAAACGACCCGCTCGAGGACCTCGGACGACATCGCGCTGCGTTGGACTCGCGGATGTTTGACCAGGAGCTAAGGTTAGAGAGAGAGAGAGAACGGGAGAGAAAGAGAGAGAGAAAGAGAAGATTTTCAAGTAGTAGCATAGACAGTGAGAGAGAGCGAGAGTGGTGTTAAATTAATAGTTCCCCTTCGTAGAATGGGAGAATTCCTGTGCTAATACACTTATTAGGAGAAGAAGTCCAAGGTATACGAGAGACAAAAGTGACGTACGAGGACAAGATTTGTCAACGCTGCATCGGTGCCCGTTTCAATTTTCAGGTGAAGAAGCAATGTTACAATTTTACTACCATTCTAAATATTAACTGATTCATTTTCTTGAAATCCAATTTTGTTGTACGTTTATTATAATACTGTTTGTTTACAATATATGATCAGCAAGAACTTTTTTGTGTTATATATCCATTAAAGTCTTAATTATCATTCATGTTTGTGTTCAGTTTTCTTGCAATTAATAAGTTATGATCCCCTGTTACTCAATAACTCGGTGAAAAATTCGTCAAGCTATACAATGTAGTGTTGCTATGTACACGAGTACATTGTTCTGCAATCATGTACCAAGTTAATAAATGTATACACACACATACAAATTTTCGAATGTAATACAAATTAGTTGATTATTTTTTCGTTTTTAATAGTTTTTTAATTCTGTAGAGTTTATTCCCAGATAATGATCTTCAAAAATTGTCACTCTGTTGCCTTAAGTTTCTACCTTTTTCACAAAATTGATAAAATCCCGCATTGCCTGTGTTTTTAATGTGTAAATAAATGCGTATCGAGTTAATCAATCAACCATCAAGTGTAAAAAAATTTTTGGGAATCTATTTCCACTGAAGCTACCTACTGTATCTAGTGATATTATCTCTAATGGTTTTGATGCTGGACCTAGCTGTGATAATGGAGCTTTAAAATTACTAAATCTCGTTTCGTTATTATACATGTTCCGTAAATCCTACAAATAACTTTCATTTGTTTATGCATATTTTCAAAGTAACAAACAAGTGTCATTGTTAACAATATTCCTTGAATACCAATGTGACCTTTCTAATCATGCAGTTTTTGAAGTACGGTTGTACACAATTTTTCTGTTTAATAAATTTTTATTTTTTTATTTAAATTTTTATATACAATGTTATATTAATAGGACAATATTTATCACGAATTAAATATTTTCAATAATTTAGAATATTTTTCAGTGTAATGGAGTTAACTATCTTTATTTTTGATTTGTTACTGCTTTTCTTTTTAGATAAAACTGGATTTCTTGAAAGACTATCAGCTTATGAACTGTTTTTACCTGGAGTATACTGAATATGACATTAAAATTGTGAAATATAGTTTGAAATATAGAAGAATTCTGTATTTTCATTATTATTCTCAGATTCACTGACTTTTATTGCAGGTAGACGACGGCACCTAACAGATTCTACTTAACTAAATTGCGAAGCTAATTTTTTTTTTTCGAGAAGCTTTGAGCTTATTTGTTACTATTGTCATTAACTTTGATAATAAAAAAAAACTATGCCCAACCATCTAAAAAGTGTCAGTGTCAGAATTATTGTATAAAATTTCAGCAAAATTGGTTTGGTAGTATTCGTAGTTATCGATTGCAAAGGTTTTTAAGACTTTGCTTAATACGTTTATAAAACTGGAAAATTTACTTCCACATCATTGTATCTCAAAAACATAGTACAAATATGCAGCAGGCATACAAAGTAACTTGAAAGAAAACGAGACACTGCTGCACACAAACTTCTCAGTAAACTACCCACACGTAGTTCAAGATGCAGCTGAAAGCTCTTGTAACGATTAATGTACTGCTTATCCTATTATCGTATATTTTAATGAACCAGAAAAAATTAATAATAAAAGCTTTATTTCGTTATCAAATTGTCTTATGCATGTAAAATTGAATTTCAGATAATTGATCTCCTAAATCATGCTAAAGACTTTGGACTTGTAGGTGAATAGCATTTTTATGCAACGGCACGTAATAAAGGTGCGTGTATTAGGGTAAAGCTATATTCAAACGAGAAGCAATGTGTGCCAGTCTACAAGTAGATTTGGTGACTCCAGTAGCAACAATCTCTCTTTAAGTGGGCAACTGAAAAATTTAAAGATATTAAATTTTTTTCTCACAGTGAAAAATGTCGTACGAAAATGATGAATATTTTTTAAAAAGATTTTCTTAAGCTCCTGGTGTAAAAAATATTTCCATAGCCTACGCTTTTTTAGTAAGCCACGATAAAGTGTAAAAAATACCAATGTCTTACAGCTTATGAATCTATGATTATCACGCAATGCTAGTGATTGTACATCATTTGTTAATAATATATGTTGTAGTAAAAATATTTTTACAGCTAAATTGAAAAAATCAATTTCTACTACTGTGTACTAAAGTTATGGTAGCACTGATTCTTTCCTATATAATTTGAATATTAAATTAAGTCTATTATAAAAGCTTTACTACTAATATGTATTTATATGTAAGAATGGAAGTAAAGCATAAAAAAAAACAATGTGATTTGCATGCAAAGTAAATTTAAAGAGCTATTTTTAAAACTCTTTTTCATACAGTTTTGTAATTCAAATTTTTTCAGGAGAAAATTTTTGTAACTTTTCAGCATGACGTAAAGGTTACACAATGTTTAAAGAGCTAAATAACTGACTCGTGTCAAAATCTCGTAATACAGGGTTATTGAGTTATTTCAGGTTCGATTAAGAGAGTGTAGGTTATAACACACAAAAGCTTACATTTGATTTGTTTTTGGTTTAAAATTTTGTTACACCAAGGTCATTCTGCTCACATCATTTGGTAATGAGGGTTCTGACGCTTTTGAGAATTATGTAAAGGTTATACTTAATTGACATTTTTTTAAGGCTATGTAATAAAGCTGTGGGCTCAAAATATTACTAAACTTAAAAAATGTAGTACTCAACCTCGAAGGTCGTGTTTAAAGCGATTTTTAGAAGGGATTTTCAAAATTTTTGGGATATATTTATTATGGACGCCATTTTTAGTCTGCATCTTAAATTTTTCAAAATGCCACGTGACTTTCAAAAACTTATGGTTATACGAAAAAATTAAACCCAAAACCAATTTTTTACAAAGCGTCAATTTTGGCCGTTTAGATGGCCTGGTTGACCTGGAACATTCAATATACATGTTTTCTATGCATACCAGTGACACTTTGCGTCCATGCACAGCGCCAACCCCCTACTTCCAGATAATAGTTAAATATAGGAACATTGTATTTAAATTACCACAATCTTTATTTTGTAACGCTATTTCAGAATTTTCATAGACAACAGTGGATTAAATTGTGATATTAAGGATGTCCACATTAAGTAAAATTGTATTATTGATGATTTACTAAAATACATTAGCACTCTTCGTGCGCCCAATTTTATCTTAATGTTGTACAATATTGTATTTTGTTTTAGTCAATATTAGTGTATCGTAATTCGTATGTATTTTAAAAATATTAAGACCTTGATAATATTTTATTAGATAGTGATTAAAATTTGGTTCGATTAATATGATTTTTTTATTAATTTTTAAATTTATTAACAACATAACTCTTTGTAAATATAATTTTTAATTTTTGTACTTTCTCTTTGAAATGAGTCCCACGATCGCACTCTAGACATGGCTACATATGTCTGTCCATGGTTAAAAATACCTTTACGGAGATCTATACCTGATGTATCAAATGTTAGCCCTTGACATTTATTTATTGTCATGGAAAAAGCCAGTTTGATTGGAAACTGCCTTTTTTTGGAAATAAATGGATATTCGTTTTTACAATACAATTTAATTCGATTTATAAGAACAATATCATATTTAGCAGATAATGTAGCACATCCACTAATTTGTTGGGATTTTTTTTCGTTGATTAATGTACCAAAAACATGCTGTACAATACATTTATTTTGTGAAAGAACAACGAAATCAGAGAGTTGTATGTTGCTATCCTGATCATTTGAAGTTCCATCACCAACATTTAATGAACTTTGTGAAAATCTTACGTCTTGTGGTAATCCTCTTATGTTTTTGGTTAGTTTGAATTTTAAAAGATGATTCCATAAATCGCTGTATTTAATAGATTGATTTCAAATTTTTTTACGAGTTCCATTAACTTTGATTGAAAGAAATTGTCTAAAATCACCACCTTAAACCATAATTTTGTCTACAAGAGGTAAAGTGTTGCTCATAATATTTTTTAATATCCTATAGATAATTTCTCAAGCATATTGTGAAGCCACAGGTGCTTCATCCCTTATAAAAACTTGAATCTCTTTTAAAAATTGACCTTTTTTAGATTGTGCTTTAATATATGATTAAGCGTCATGAAACATTGGAACTGATTAACCAAAAGTTTTATGTACAGTCTTACCATTTGAAAGTAAAGTTGCAGGAATACCAGTGAAAGCCATTGAACATACGTTAATATCCTCTGAAATAAAAATATTATTAATAGTTTTATGTACCAACGTTTTTCCAGATCCTCTTTGTCCTTGTATATAAAAGTATTTTGGAGCATTATCAATATTTTCTTAAAAAGATTTCAGAATTTTATCTACTATTTCTTTTTGTTCAACATTCAACTGATTATATTGATTATGACCTACTTCTAATGCTTGATCTATTGTAATATCATCGTTACAATTCACAGTATCAATGATAGTTTGCTCCATTGAAGGGAAAACAGAGAAACTTGGACTTTCATTAATTAATGGATTATTTATATGAGCATAAGACATTTAATAATTCATTTCTTTGTCATTTGTCCGAGAAAATTTTTTTGACATAACATCTCTCAATTGCTCCCATTATTCTTCAGGGTGAACTGGTAGACAATGAGTCAACATACGAACAAATAGAAGTCGAAGTCTTTAGGGCATCATTCATACTGTGGCCTTCCAATGCCTGTATCCATCCGTCATCGTCTTTAATAAGCCCCAAAGCTCAACATGCTGTTGTAGAAGTAGGTTTTGTTACACTGTCAACTGTTATGAGATCTTCATAACATTAAGCACCTTTGAAATGCAGTAATAACAATCTTAAATGAAATTGTTCTGTTTGAGCTGGACTAACTAAAAACATACGTTCAATGCAATTTAAATGCTTTTGACGAGTACTCCAAAAAGTTGTGACAATATTGTTAATTTTTTTTTTTTGTAAGTGAAATAACTTGAAATTTTGGTATAACAATACTGTAAAGCATCTTCACTCTAACTATTTCATTTGAAGTAGTAAAGTAACATACTACTCGTACTATTCAAATGATTACTAATAATATTATCGTCAGAACTAGAATAATCATGTTCGTTAGGTAAATGAGTTGGTAATCTCATTTAAGAGTTACTTTTATTCTGCAATGGTTTACTTAATATACAATAGCAAGCTTCTACAGGGCCAGCTTATCGTGTTTCAATAAAATTACGAATTTCATCGTGTTCGATTGTATTACTTTCTTAAACTTCTCCTATAGTAACAGTGGTAGCGTTATGACTTTTATATATGTATAAGTATAAGTATTTCCAGCTGATGTACTTGAAACAGCTTCTACATTTATGTGACAATTAAAGGTTTCTGATAATGTGTGATAATATGGAACGATTCTTTTATTATCAAATACATAATCACCTAGACGCTCATAAGTTTCACCAGTATCTTTACGACGATAATGAGGGTACCTATTTTCATCCATTGACATTTCATTATTAAATTGTTGAGGAAACTTTTTTGTACATTTGCCGTTTTTAATACCCCAATTCTTACATAGACCACGTATCATATTTTTCATATTAATTTCATGCAAACGGGATTTGATTGCTTTATCAGCAATTTCAGCTGATATAAATTTGTCAACAGCATCAGGTGCAGTTGATTTATAATCACGTTTTAATGTGATTTATAAATCCATATGAGGTAGACCACGTTTTTGAAATTCGATAATATATGCAAAGGCTGCTAATTTTCCAAAATATTCTTTTTTTTTTTTTTTTTTTTTTACGACCATGTCGAGTAATCGATCTTTTTTCAGATGAAAAATTCGTGCTACTAAATTTGGTCTGTCAGAAGCTAATTGATCAGGTAACAAATTTTCTTGAATTTCGCACCAGTAAGGATTACAGGTCATAGTAAGAATTAAGTCTGGTTTGCCTTTTTTATGTATGATTGCCATTGCATCCGGGTAATATTGTTGCATACATCAAGGGGAATCAATAAATGGTGATGGGAGGATAACAGTTTTTCCTACATTACCATTTACATTATTAGCTGTGATGTGTATGTAATCGTGTAAGCCTTGATTAGTATCCGCTTTTAGTTCTTTCTGGTGATCTGTGCAATATTGAGTCCAATCTTTCTTCATTTTAACATAACTATCGATAACCCATTGTTGCAATAATCTTCGACCTAATATAAAGGGATTAAATTCGTTAGGTCTAATAGCCATTCTGTATCTTATGTAACACATTCCACTTATACGTCTATAAGGATTATCACTACGTGTCATATTACTATGCCAACCTTGTGTACCATATGGATAAAATAAGGGATAGATCCAAGGTTCTAAGTTAAGATCCATAGAACTTATGAATTGTAACTTTTTGGTTCTAATATTTTTAATAGCAACATAAGAATCTAAAATTTCACCATCAGCTATTGTGGAAAAAATTGCAGTAACATCATTAACTTGTTAAAAGTTGTACCTTTCCCTGTCTTGGCGTGGTTTTAAGGAAAATAATAATTGCATTTTAGGCTCGCGATTACTTGCATCTGAAACTTGTTGTGCTTCTATTTCTTGTCGCATCATTGCGTATGATTTTGGAAATATATTATTATTTTGTATAATAGTACCTAATAAAGCTATCAGCTCATAATCGATAAAAGGATTTACAATCATACGATAATTTAAAGCTTCTTGCTGATCGACAATAAATAATTGACCATTTGATAGATTTTCACCACCTCAGGAATATCAAGTGTTAAATTTATAATATATTTGACCTTAGATTTTAAAATAAAATAGCCTGGGTCTGCGTGATAACAAATTAAGCATATTTGTGTTAGAAAAAGAAAAAGATTAAAATGTCGAATACTTTTGAAAAATTAATTTGATTTTATATGTTCTCCTTTCAGTGACAATTCAAGACCATCAGAAAATTAAGCCAGTGAATTCAGTTCAACAGAGTTGTGACTGCAACAATCAGAAAATGATAACTTCTTATTTGTAATTTTTCTTCGTTAAAATGTTGCGCGTTGCAATGGAAACAAAGTTCGTTCATTTGTCTTAAGTAATGTTCTTGAATTTCATTCTTTTGATAATTATTACAGCTATCAATATTAAGACCTCTTAAATTTTTTCGTCTTTGACGCGCATTTTCACTGTTTCGCAAACTTTTGTTTTGTTCATATATTAATTGTTCTTCATGCGTTCGTTTGATTGCTTTTTAACCCATTCTTAATGATAAAATTGAATTAAAGAAGTAATACAAGCATATAATTCACTACAATAAAAGAAAAAACTTGATATTCTAAGAAAATAATTAAATTTACTGATAATTATTTTTATTTTTTGAATGTCAAAATTTTTTACTGAATTAATTATTGATATTTAAAAAATAATCTTCTTAGTTATTTAGAGTTCAAAGTGAGTATTTGAGTTATAAATAAAGTTTGTTCAAAGTTTTAGTGCTTAAGGTTAATTTAATCAAGATTATTCGATTTAAAATGAATAATAATCTCATCAATTGAATTTTAAGTTCAACTAAAATATTAATTTTATTTAAAGTTGATTTAAGGTCATTTGGCTAAAAATGTACGTTTCATTTCGTTTAGGTTTATACGTTTGATTTGGTTGTTTGTACTTTTGTTTGGTTTAGATTATACGTTTGGTTTAGTTAAGCTTATTTATTTAGTTCGGTCAAGGTTATAAATTTGGTTTGGTTAAGGTTATACGCTTGGTTTGGTAAAGGTTCTACGTTTGGTTAGGGTTATTGTGCTGATAATAAAATAATTGAAATCGATGTAACGTTTGTGATGTTTATTTATAAATACAGAAATATTGTGAGGATTAATTTGAAATTAAATGTCGTAACCTTTGTGATGTTTATTTATAAATACAAAAATATTGTAAGGGTTAATTTGAAATTGAATGTCGAGATATTTTGGATCCAATTCAATAATAAACAAGAACACCAATGACCTAAAACAAAAAAAAATTGTTTACTACCTCACAAAATATATAGTTTTGTATACTTATTACAATCATACAGCAATTGAACAAGTATGATTTCTTATGAATACATTTTTTTACTAAAATAAGACTGAAAATCTCAACCAATTTGATTTGGAAAGGCATAACAATTGTAGGAAAAAATAGGTAAGATGTATCTAAATAAGTAAAAAAATAGGTAAAATATTTCAGGTTAGCCAAGTTAAGAAATATCCCTCTTTATTTATTATATTTTAATAACTAGTTTTTAGTTTATTTTAAAGTCTGTTTTGTGAAATAATTTTAAATATTATAATAAATTTAAAGGTGCTGTTATTAACTGTTTAAATAATAATTTTGGAACTACCTGTAAAAATGACACGTAAGAATTACAAGAAAAAATTATGTCATCAACTCATATCAAATATCTTATAAATTGTCATGCGATGAGTTCTAAAGAGTTCGTACAAAAAATGCTAGTCCTACCCTAAAAGAGACAGTAGCACGTGATGGTCTTGATCTGATTCGTTAAATGTAATCACGAGGTTTGATTAGAGCAGGTAAATTTAAAGGATAAGGGTCTAGTTCTACACAAAGACGATTCTGTGCACTGCGTATTTTGTTTCAACAACACAACACGTGAAGCACATCTGTTTATACTAGTATAAAAAATATCAAGAATACATCAATTTATTGATATTTGTGTATTATTAAAAAAAAAAAAAAAATTTGCTCATGTCATGAAAAAAAATGATAAGATAATTTAAAAAATGACCGTAAATGACAGTTCTTTTAATAAAAAATTTACATACTTCATGTTTTGAAAGCCTATAATTTAAGACTCTTATGTTTATGTACACAAGTATATTCATATATTAAAAAAGAACAATTCGAAATGTAATGACATTTAAAATGAATTTGATAAGATTGCGGAATGATTTCTTACAAGAAATCTATAAACTTTTTCAATAGGAACGTACTCATTGAAAACTTGTGTAATACTATGAAACTTTAATACATAAAGTGCTATATAACAATGAATTACAAGCGTAAAGATATAAAAAAATGTATTAAGATTATACAGTGATCTTAACGGTTATTTAAATAACGAAACTGAACTCTGACTACATATACATGAGAACATATGTGATGAGAGAATCGTATGAACAAATATAAAAATGTAAAACAAAAAGAATTTTGCTAACTTTAATTCTAAATGCCAAGTCTTGCCATAAAGATAAATAGATAGAGATTTGATTCGATTTGAAAACTAGCTTGTTATGCCAAGAGCATCTTACTGAAATGGCAATTGTAAAAATACAAAGCATTTACAGTAGTATTCTATTTAGGTGAAATATTCTCACACATTAAAATTAAGCATCTTACAATATTTTAGACACAAAGAGATAAATAAGTTGATGAATAAATAATTAAATAAATAAGTTAAGTGCGTTTAACAACTCATAGGTAACTTGACTTACTAGCTACTCGCAATTTCAATAAACAGTTCAATACATTATTTAACATACATTTGATAAATTCTTTACGCACGCATAATACACTAGTTAAAACCCATACACAACGCATACATCATTACACGCATACACGAACATACAGCCACGTCATCGATCACTATCATTCTGCCTCGTATGGTCATAGAGTGCTGTCTTAAAAACTGCCAACGAGACGATCTGCCTAATAGCTGTTAAAATCGAATCCCATAGTCCCATAGCCTGTAATAAAAATGCGGAAGCATAGGACGACAAAGCTAAAAAGGTTAGCCAGTTCTCCCATTGCCAGGAGTTTTTATGGGAAAACACCAAGTAAGTACTTCTTCCTAAGGCTAGGGTGCAACCACCCCAACTTCTTGTAATACCGAGCAAGTGAAGCGTCATGACTCAGACGGAAAAAATATTGAACCACTGTGTTGCATAGACGATCAAGCTTAACAGACAAAAATCCAGACGATCCCACAAAAACTAAACAAGCATAGTCAAAGTGTGTTATAACGAGACTTGTGGCAAGCATAGCTCTAAAGTGGCATGATAAAAACCTACCTTAATATCTTAGTTTATAAAGAACCCTATGGACCCGCGAGCAGATGGACGCTACATGGACATTTCGAGTAAGATCGCCTGACAAGTGCACACCCAGATCAGTGATGTCAGAGACTCAAGACATTTCTTGGGTGCTCCCAGCCAGCCATGAAAGCGTAGAACAGCTCTAATCTCTCTACAAGCGGGTAAGCAGGGGTAGGGGAGATCCTCTCCTCGTCCTTTAACTGAAGCCCTGCCCACTTTAACAACTTAATTACGTTTTTCAATCCCCCTACATCATAGCTAACGGTGGTTGAGTGGACTATGTCTTTTTCTCGCGCTTCGAATCTGTTCAAAGACACTTCGATTCCGAGCAAATATCTTTTTTTTTCTTTTTTTTTTTATACATAAACAAATTGTAAAATTAGTCGATACCGCTTCTCAACTACCTAGCGGTAAGTATCTCGGCTTTTTTTTCGAAAGAAATAATTAAGAAATAATAAAATTTGTATACAAATGAAAAATAAGCCGCAACAAAATCACTTCGAAGTTTTAAAAGAGAAGGAAATATTTGTGAAAATTGAGAATTAGAAGAGTATATAAATTATTCCTGCAGTTTTTTCCTCCAGTGATATCCCCAGTAGGCTTATTCCGCGAATAAAACGTTAAAATCAATTTTCAAAAAGTAAATAAAGCAAACAGAAGTATTATTATTATTATGTATGCCTGGAGGAGATTTTTTTTAATTGATGCGATCTAATTGACGAAGGGAAGATTATTGATTTAGTCATTCTAGTTGCAGTGCATCAACTAAAGTAATTATTTAAAAAGAAATCTCAATGCTTATTTTGAGTTAGTGGAAATATGGGTCAGCTGATTTATGATACTTTACCATCTGATTAAGGACGTTAATTACAATTAGAGGGGAAATGTAGAGAGTGCAATGAGGGGGGAGTGAGCATGCGGCAGCGCCGGCAACTGTTTTGCATGTATTTTTATACCGGTATATAGGCGTCTGACACGGTTTTTTAAATTTAATTTCAAAAATAATCTGTCGATCTCTCTGAAAATTCATTATAATACCAGTTTTATGGTATTGCATCATGCAAAAAAAATTTTAAAGTTCTACGTACCGTTTTCTAATAAACTTCATTTGTATGTGACTCCTCTATAATGTTACGTGTTGAATTGAAGTTTTTTCAACCTTCAATATCTAAAAAAACGGTGTTGTGAAACGGTCTCAAATTTTACATGTAACTTTCTAACATGATTATGAGCATCCTAATGAAATTTCAGAAAGATTGTACCTAAAACGCTGTGTGTGATGAACGTCTTGACAGTGAAGACCATAAAATAAAAAGTTTAAGTAAAACTCGCACGATTCAGAAAATAGTTTACGCATGGCATAAAAAAAAATTTTATTTTCGCGCTCAAAAAGTAAGCACATGCTCAAACGACAGCGGTGCAGAAACAACAAACTCGCGCGTGCAAAAAAAAAGACACGTGTTGCTGGTATTTGTTTTGATTTACAGCTAGTTATGGTACTAACTATACCTATACTGTACTTTTGTGTAGAAGCAGAGGACAGTGTCAAACTGTCAACTGTCTTTTTGTACGTACCTTCGGAGGAATTAGGGCGGTGTAAAGTCAGTTAGTGTACGTTAATCATAGGGATGAGCCTTGAATAATAACATCAGTGCAATTTTAAGTTTACTTTTAATGTTGCAAATATACTTATACTTTGTTGCGTGCTTAGGACGCAGGTAATTATTTGCTGACTTAAAACATAGTATGAGGACTTACGTTTGTTCGTACGGAAGTTGGCTTGACTATTGATAAAAATCAGGTTCGTTTAAATTCTAGTTCCTTTTTTCAATATTATAGCTGTACAACTTTTATCATGTTGTCTAATAGCTCTTCCGAACGAAAATCAAAAATGAGCAATGAAATCAGTCCATCGAAAAAAGCAAGGAGATTTTGTATTTTTGTTTTGGCTTGGTTGCTGAATCCATTACTTCGAGATTGGCTTTTGCATGAACGTTAAACAATAAAAAACCAGCTCGTTGTTCTTTCTGTTACGTTAATATCATGTGCTTCAACAGGCAAGATTTGGAAACGCACGATGTGTCTGTAAAACATGTAAGTAACGTAAAATCTGCGAAAGAAAAAAGTGTTCTGCCTGTTCTTCCAGTAAGATATTGATACTCAAGTTAAAGAGTTTGAATTAAAAACTGGACTTATGTAGCAGACCATAACTTGCCTGTCCAATTCGTGAATTACTCGATCCCTTTTATACAAGAGCTTTATAAAATCGAAGGTTGTTGAGCGAATGGGCATAAGAAGAGAAAAGTACATCTATTTGATTAATAGTATATTACGCACCAAGGGAAGGAAGTACGGCATTCCCTCCTGGGGCGTGGCAAATACCCAGGAGATGATGCCGCACTTTCTTCTCAAGACCCGTATACGATTTTTTCTATTCTTTTGCTGAAAATACGACGTTTTTTTTATGATTTCAGGGAGAAAAATGCAACATAACCTCTCAGGTAAAAATCGCATTTACTGCTTATTAGAAGTATTTTGGCATCTTCTGCAAGGAAATTGTCTCCCAACCGTGCACAGGATATCAAAATACTTTTCCTACGAGCAGTACATGCGATTGTTTACCTAGGAGGAATGTTGCACTTCACTCCTTGAAAACGGGGAACAAAATGGTACTTTCGGCAAGAGTATGAGAAAATAATGTTTTCTCCTTCTCCTAGCCGAAAGTACGTACCTCCTGGTCGGTCTGTTTGGCAAGAAAGAGTCTTTTATAGAGTTGAGTGTTTACGAACTACGAGATAGTTGAGGATATCGTACAAAATCAAAAAAAGTAACAAAAAAATATAACGGCGATCCTCCGTAATTAATAAAGAACAAATCATTATTTATTTTAAATAATACAAAAATGAAAACTTGTTTTCGTAGTTTAATAAAATTTAAATTGTTGTATTTTATTTTCTTTGTGATTTTGTGTCTATTCCTATGACTTCATTTTTCATTTTGTTAACTTGTGCAAGTGCTTTTTGACGCCCGCCCCCGACCTGCAAGGCCTCGTCTTCGGCTCGGCCATCGCAGGGTTGGCGGGCATCAACACACACATGCACGGCAGCACAGCAGCAAGCATAATCGAGCAACGAGCTGTCAGCTCGTAAGCTCACACTAGTTGCGCATCATCCTCAATACCTATACATATCAGCCTATGCTGTATGTACAAGTATTATTAATTAAAAACGTACTTTTGGCTAAGGGAGAGAGAAAAGTACCATACGATACTTGGCCGGACAGGTTGAGTCGATGGCATGCGACTTATGACGAGGCGAAGCCGAGGCCGTCATAACCTCGCAGCCATAAATTCCTACTTTTCGGCCTAGTGTAGTAATCTACTATTTAACCATTTACAAGTTTCAAAAAGTTCTTGCCATTTCAAATATCAATGCTTCTCAATTTTACTAGATGAGTCAACGGATATATCTCTAAAAAACTACTATGCGTCGTCGTTGAATATTTAAATCCATCAATCGGAAAAGTCGTAACTTACCTATTAAGTTACCAATTCCTTTCGACAACATTACAATTTGACATGCGATAATGTTAGCATTATGACTGGCTCGAAAAATTCTTTTTCTATTTATTTACAAAAAAAAGTTTCTTATGTTATTTTACTTCCTTGCATTTGTCACTTATCGGCTTTGGTTTCGAAAAAAAGTTGCGCTAATATACCTTCAAAGTGCCAAACTCTGCTGCAGTCAATTGCGAAATATTTTTGTAATAGTTCCAAGAGATATGAGAATTCAAATTTTTTACATTTTTTCAAAAAAAAATTTTCAAGTTTGCTAATACAAGATGACTCTCACTTTTTAACTGTATTGATCGCTGTTTAGATAACTTATCAGCCCTACTGCTGAGAAAAAGAAAAACTCGCCTCATTATATTTATACTTTATTAAGTGATGATGTAGTTATTGCTTACTTACATTTCTTGCACTTCACGTTAATTCATTTCAATAAATTTAATGCATCGTTTTAAACAAAAAAAAACAAGTTATTCGCCAATTCGTGTTCAAAAATTTGAATGTTTATGGGCTCTAACTTTCTCAATGACACAGCTGGAGGAAAGTTACAGAAAAACATTAACTATAATAACTACATGTAAGGTTAACAATGAAGATTTCAAGTCCTGAAGCAATATTGCTGTGGGTGATGCTTGCAATTATATTTTAAAGTCTCTTCTAACACGCTATGGACAAAATATCTTAAAAACAATAAATTGCTTGAAACACTTGATTTTCTTAAGCCTAAAGAAGCCATAAATAACAAATTTTGGAAAGAAAATCCCGGCATAGTTCAAGATCTTCAGACGTTTCTTCCATTTCCGAACATTTATTTAGATTTATTAAAAAAAGAAACTTCGCAGTTTCCTTCTCACTTTAATTTTAATGACTTTAACATTTCTGGCATAGAGTTAACTGTTTTTTGGAAAAAATTATTGGTTTGCACTTACGAATCAGAGATTAGGAGTTCCCAAATTAAAAAAATTTTAATGAAAGCTTTATTATCATAGTCACACTTAATGTTGAAATATCTAATAAAATAATTTTCCATAAGATAATTTGACTCTAATTTACAAATTAAAATTATGTTTGTATTTTTAATCATTGAAAAAATAAACGTTTGGTTTTAAAAAATTACACTGAAACTGCATGGGATCAAATGACTAAATCAATAATTTTCTCTTTGGCAACTAGATAGCATCAATTAAAAAAAATCTCTGACAGGCATACACAATAAAAATACTTCTGTTTGCTTTGTTTACTTATTTAAAATTGATTTCAAAATTTTATTAGTGGAATAGGTCTACTGGGGTTATCTCTGGAGGGAAAAACTGCAGGAGTAATTTATATACTTTTCTAATACTCAATTTTCGTGAATTTTTTCTTCTCTTTTAAAACTTCGAAGTAATTTCTTAGTGACTTATTTTTCATAATTATACAAATTTTATTGTTTCTCAATTATTTCTTTAGAAAAAAAAGCCGAGATACTTAACGCTAGGTAGTGGAGAAATGGTATCGACTAATTTTACAATTTATTTATATAAAAAAAAAAAGAAAAAAAATGAATTTGTTCGGAATCGAATTGTCTTTGAACAGATTTGAAGTGCGAGCAAAAGACATAGTCCACTCGACCACCGTTAGCTATGTGTAGGGGGATTGAAAAACGTAATTAAGTTGTTAAAGTGGGCAGGGCTTAAGTTAAAGTACAGGGAGAGGGTCTTCCCTACCCCTGCCTACCTGCTTGAAGAGAAAATAGAGTTGTTCTGTGCTTGCGTGGCTAGCTAGGAGTACCTCAGAGAAGTCTTAAGTCTCTGGTATCACTGACCCAGATCCTTGACCGCCATTCATTTTTCTGTAGTGGAACTGTAGGCCAAACTCATCTGTCAGGCAACAACCCTAGAGATGTCCACTTTAAAAGTCGCAATGGTCTTAGCAAACTCAGTGGGCATGCACTGCACGTATGCATGTAAATCGTCCGCAAATAGCAGGCCAGTACTACTGGATAATACCGAGAGAATAGAGTCAATGAATAATGACAACAAGATGGGCCTCAGAGATGACCCCTGCAGAACGCCCAAGGTGCATGGAAGAAAATCTGTCTGGCCCCCATCAAGTCGAACAACGGCCTGGGAGCGTCCCGACAAGTAGGAATAAAACCACCTACGGAAATCCGGGTTAAAATTCGCTCTAGCTATAGCTCCTAGCAACACCTAATGGCTAATAGAATCAGACGCCCTTCAAAAGTCAAACAATAGCAAAAATGTAACCTCTTCATTCTCGATTTTCAAGGAGACAGAGAAAAAATTTGAGCTCACTGAGTTCCCCTCTATACACTTACACACACACACACACACACACACACATGTAGAACACAGTAGAAGGAGAACTCACTGGCAGCATTTTAATTCTCTGTGTTTATGTCAAGATTTAGCTCCTAGTATATTTTATATCAAACCCATACTTTTATAATTTTCTCTCTTTTTCACTCCTGCTAATTTAATTGTCTTGTTAAATATGCTTCTATCTTATATGCAAAGTGCTTGTACTAGAAAAGTTAAAATTACAATTAATAAATAAAACAATATAAAAAAACATGCACAATCAAATTTTTTGAACATAACTTATACATGAATATGTTGTTATTTTGTTCAATTAAATCAATAGAAATTACCTGTTCGTTTTGTTTTTTTGATATTAAATTCCTAATCAATAATCAGTACTAATAAGAATCAAACTGAATTTCAAAGTTGTCATTTTTGATGAACACTGATGAAAGTTAAAAAAAAAATAATGTGAACAAATTTGTTAGTATAAAAAAGCATGTAAAATTAATATATACCTCAATAAACCGGCTCTAAGTGCTTAAAACGTTGAAAGGTTGTGAATTCCAACTATTATGATACATTTCAAGGTAAACAGAGATGTCAGACACAACTCTTTTGCTTATTACTTCCATCTTTTTAGATAATTGAACACGTCTGAACTCGAGGTCACAAACTCAACAGCTTATTAAACATTGCATAGTAATGATAACAGCAACATGAGATGATCACCTGAAACGTATGTCGACTTACCAATCGTGTATCTAACCTTTTTTACGATCATCTAACAAACATGCAGCTACCTTAACAAAAGAAAGCAAAGTGGTCAAGAATGCAGTACACGCTTGTGGAAGCCTGATCTCTTATGTATAGGTATAAGAAACAGCAGTGTACGCAATGTTGCTATGCTGTATACCTACATACCAGAAAGCACGCTTTAGGCGTGTTTTGGGCACTCTCGACCACCTTGCTAACGTAACGTAAATCTCAATCAATCGGGTCTAATGTATACACACGCACAAAAGAATAATGAAAATTACAAAAAGGGCATGTATACAGAGTGTATCGAAATTGATCCCGGAAAATAATATAGTGCGATTAAGCTCCTTGAGATGGACAAAAAAAAAGATTGAACCTTTCCGATTAGATGCGTTATTTAAACAATATGACGAATAAACTGTTGGCGTAATCGACCAATCAACGAGAGCTTTGCGACGTCGGGGCGTGGCCTTATTTAGTGGGAAGAGAAGAGAGGCAAGTAGTAGAAGCAGGCGAAATAGGTAAGACTTATTTTTAGTGGGAGAGTAATGTTCATCATACCACAGTAAAGGTCGATACAGCAGGTATTTCACGTGCTTAGGGGAAAAAAATAGCGGGCTTATTAAAACAAAACAAGACTATGACTGCGGTCGATGGTAAATTGATTGTAAAGTAGTGAGCGTGCAGTTATTTTTTTAAATAGGCGCTAAGTTCTTATTTTTTTATAGTAACTGGATGAACTATTTAACAAGACGGTACGAAAATACAAGTAGTAAGTAATTGACCTGTTACTTATAATAACTTAGCACACTTTTGATAGCATGGTAAACAGGCATTCGTGTTCTTTTGTAACTAATTCATACATTAATAATATGTAAATAATTAAGCATTGGAGTTAAGTATTTAAGTAGTTTTTTATCACAACATCATAAATTATTAACAAGCAAGTAATGGAGACTCAATGGTAACTGTTTTGATAAAAGAACAATTATTTTACTTATCATTAAAAAGCAGGTGGTTACTTGTTACTGGTAAATAACTTTAATAATTAGTGATTTCATTTAATGAATTGATGATAAGGCAGCGGGGGAGTATCACTGCAAAGTTATTTTACCGTTTTCAGCGAACAAGCATCAGCAGTAAGTGACTTAATTGTTTTTTCTCCATGTTATGAGCCATGAATAAAAGGCAATCGAGCATCAATGCTAACTAGTGCTCTTTTGTTTTAGTATGTTCAATAATCACACATAAAAATGTAACCAAGCACTCAGTAACATAATAATTTTATGACTTTTCCTCAAGTTATAAACAAATGAATGGATGACCTTTTAACATCAACATTAACAAACTTTTTAGTTCCTATAAGAAATGTTACTTATTTTAGTACTCATTTAATATGCTACAAGCCAGCCCAGGCCATCAGTAAGCTCACTCGTTTGACTATTCATTCTTGAACAATAAATTTATCCGTATTAAGTTTTTCTTCACTTTCGTAGGAAAAACAAAAGAGATTGCGAGCGAGACTTTCTGCTCTCCAAGTTGAGAGTTATTATTTTATTATAATTTATAATTTTGAAGCAAGGCAGCTGAAACATGATAAAAAAGCGTCTGACCACATAATTTTTTTTTGTACAAAAATAGAAGCCATCAAGATTCGATGCGCTTCCTTAAATTTTTACCAACATTTTTTCTTTTTATTGAGAGGTTATGACAAAATAAAGTGTCTTTTTTTTCGAAGAAGCAAATTACAAATACGAGAGTGCGGGATAATTACACGAGTGCAGCGCATTCGTTCGGCGTGAGCTCCAGAGTCCCAGAAATGCTAGAAATCATATTTACGATACCCTAAATTAACGTGAACACGATACTAAACCTTATTTTTGGGAGAATAAGACTTTACTATTAATTAACTTGAGCTTTAGGGGTTCCTTCTGAAGATATGTAAAATCTGAACAATCGTGCCCAAGTAACTCGATAGCGCAGTAGGCCAAGTGTAATCTTTTGGACCCATAGGTACCAAGTTCGAGACACCAGATCCATTTTTTTTTTATTATTTTTTTTTTTTCCTACTTAAAATCCATTCCAATTACAAAAAATAAAATACTTATTTTGGGTGGGTACTCTATCTTTTTTTTTTTTTTTTCTTTTTTTGTGTGCAGCATTTTTCGCTGCTACGACATGGGTACGTACGCCACGTGCGATAACCAGCATGATCGAAGGCTTCTAAATTTGTTAAAAAAAACATCTATTATAGTTCTTTTCTTTTTGTTTCAAGGATTGATCACGCGCGTATTTATCTGGACTAAAGAATACAGTCAACTTGTGAAAAGAGAGTCGACTACACGGCGAAATGGCGTCCAACGAGGAATTTATGTTTTTTTTTTTTTAATATAAAAAAGCTTTGGACATCGATAAGCTTAATGTGTTTTTTTTTAAGCATTTCGCATGCCTTTTTACTTTTTATCAAAAGAGTATGATAAATAAACTAACCCCTTCTTTTATAACTATAAAATGATGATATTTTAAACCTACATGGGAGACTCTCTTTAATGCTTTGGATGCATGTTTTACTGTTACTCGAAGTAGGTGTGTACGCGCGCATGCAGCAGGGCTACTAAGTGACAAGCAGCAGTCGTAAAATGTAAAATACGTGATGGAGTAGCATTTGCTTAAAGGATTTAATTTTTTCTAGAATCTACCAAAAACATCGAGATACGATGCTCTGTCTCATGTTCAATTTTAATTACCTTTAACATTTTTTTTTTCTTATAACACAAAAAATTAGCTTTATTTCTTATTTATAACTGCAAATTTAAAATGGACTAAAGCCGGAGCTAATACTTGCTTCGTTATTTTCACTGCATGTTTTACTGTTGCTTTAGGTGGGTACGTAAGCGACGCGCGATTATGCACGCGATCAATAAATTCTTTTTTTGTTAATAAATAATAGAATCTTTTTTTTTTGGCGGATCAAGGATGCGAGCATGAAGCAATGTAGCTAAATCATGTAAAAATAGCGTCTGATTGCAGGCTTTTTTTTTAATAGTTCCAAGTAAAAGAAAATACAGGTTAAATGCAACATTTTCTCTATTAATTGAGCGATTATGGCATAATAAGCTCTCTTTTTGAAAAAGCAAAGTACAGAGTTATTATTTTATTATAATTTATAATTTTGAAGCAAGGCAGCTGAAACATGATAAAAAAGCGTCTGACCACATAATTTTTTTTTGTACAAAAATAGAAGCCATCAAGATTCGATGCGCTTCCTTAAATTTTTACCAACATTTTTTCTTTTTATTGAGAGGTTATGACAAAATAAAGTGTCTTTTTTTTCGAAGAAGCAAATTACAAATACGAGAGTGCGGGATAATTACACGAGTGCAGCGCATTCGTTCGGCGTGAGCTCCAGAGTCCCAGAAATGCTAGAAATCATATTCACGATACCCTAAATTAACGTGAACACGATACTAAACCCTATTTTTGGGAGAATAAGACTTTACTATTAATTAACTTGAGCTTTAGGGGTTCCTTCTAAAGATATGTAAAATCTGAACAATCGTGCCCAAGTAACTCGATAGCGCAGTAGGCCAAGTGTAATCTTTTGGACCCATAGGTACCAAGTTCGAGACACCAGATCCATTTTTTTTTTATTATTTTTTTTTTTTCCTACTTAAAATCCATTCCAATTACAAAAAATAAAATAGGGTATCTTTCCCAATTATAGACCCTGTCCCTATCGTGGACCCATTATCACATTATTAATGGTAAGTTAAACGAGTGTTTCAATAGCACAATGAATTATTTTTTAAGTTGTTATTTTTTCTCTAATTCACCATAATAATGACAAATAATATCATTTAAGTAATGTTATATCATTAAAATAATATATTAAAAAGTTACACAACGCTTTTGACTATTATCTTTATCATGCCTTGTTGAAAACCGTAAGATACTCATATTTTTCAAATGCTGTATAAAAAATTAGGAATATTATTTGAACTCAAAAAATTGTTTAACATATCAATAAGAGTTTTAGAAAAATAATAAAAACAAATCATACTCCTAAAAAGTTTATTTATATACATTATTAGAGGGTCCAATACAGCCATGATTATCGGCTCTGTCTCTATTATGGACCCTTTATTCTGGCAGTATTGAGTGAACACATAACTTTCAACTCTATAACTTTGAGCTGTTGTTTTTATTCTAAAAAAAAAGAAAGAACAACAAAAAATGCCTCTTAAAAAACGCTCCAAGAAGACTAAACAACCATTACAAAGTCATAAAAAATATAAGATTATTATAATAACAAAAAGTAATACTAATTATCACACAACTAGTTTTATATAAAAATTAGTTCTTAAAAACTTATCTCAAAAAGTGCCTAGTCATATATTTTGTTAAAAGTGTGAGAAGTACTTATAAATAAATCTCAAATGTTTATTTAATTACATACAAAAAATTTTTTACATTATGGACAGGGTCCATAATTGGGGGGTCCACATTATGAGCAGGGTCCGTATAGGTTCAAAGTCCATCGAGGGGGTCCGTAATACGGACAAAATTTTTTTTTCTTGTTTCATCATTAAAATAAAAATAACAAAACTTTTTGATAAAAAAAAAATTTGATGTTAAAAAAGAATCAAACGACTTATACGTTATTATATAAGGTGTTGTTCTATTGACCGTTAGACACAATATAAAGTTGAGCTCGAAATTTTTCTTGAAAGGTCCATAATTGGGACAAATACCCCTACTTATTTTAGGTGGGTAAACTGTCTTTTTTTTTTTTTTCTTTTTTCTTTTTGTGTTCAGCATTTTTTGCTGCTACGACATAGGTATGTACGCCACGTGCGATAACCAGCATGATCGGAAACTTCTAAATTTGTTAAAAAAAACATCTATTGTAGCTCTTTTCTTTTTGTTTCAAGGATTGATCACGCGCGTATTTATCTGGACTAAAGAATACAGTCAACTTGTGAAAAGAGAGTTGACTTCACGGCGGAACAGCATCCCACCGAAAATTAGAATTAGTTTTCAATGCAAAAAAAAAAGTATTGGAAATCGATGAGCTTTACGTGTTTCCTTCTGAGTCATTTTTCATACCTTTTTGCGTTATATTAAGTGGGTATGAGAAAATAAATTTGTCCCTTTGTTTATTACTACAAGTTGTTGATATTATAGAGTTAGAGGGACACTTGCTGTGATTCCTTTGGTGCATGTTTCACTGTTACTCGAGTTAGGTAAGTACGCGCGCATGCAGCAGGGCTACTAGGTGACAATTAACAGTCGAAAAATGAAAAATACGTGATGGAGTAGCATTTGCTTAAAGGATTACTTTGTTTTTCAAATCTACAAAAAAAATCCGGAATTGATACGCTCTTGCCTCTTCTACCGTTATTATTATTGATTTCTATGCAATAAACCGTGCGATCAGTAGATTCGTATTCCGTTAGAAATTATGAAAATGTAATTTTTGAGGATCATGCGCGTGACTGATATTGGCATAAGACCAACAAATTGCAATTTTTTTACTTTTATTTGTCATTTGCAAGCCAAGCTTTGCTGGGTTATGGAGTGCCGTTAACTTGTGGTGAGGTGTTGAATGTGAGTATAACAGTGTTCAAACAACGAATTTTTTATTCTGTCGAAAAAAATAAAAGATTTTAATTTGATAAAACACCCTTGATCTCTGTAATAGCAGCACACTGGAAGCAGAGCATCATTCTATTCTAATTTTTTTAACAGATAACGCGTGTCCAAAATAGTTGGGTATTGAGCACTTAAAAAAAGGGAAAACACACAAACATGAAAGTATGAAATCTTACTTTTTCATTATCTTAGTCATGAATTAATTTTTTACCATAATTATGTACCAACTTACAAACTGCTATTTTTTATAGAAGGTGCTCAAAATGTCCACCATTATTCTGTATGACTACATTTGCTCTTCTTTCAATGTTATTAATGGCTCGTTGTGCAATTCCTTTTTGCCGTACTTCTTTAAAAGCCCTTACAATACGTTCACGGCATTTTTCGGCGGCGTTTGTCGGTGTCTTATACACTATCTCCTTAATACAACCCCACAAGAAGTAATCAAGTGGGGTTATGTCTGGAGATCGAGCAGGCCAATTTATTGGACCATTTCGTCCAATCCAGCGATCTTGTAATCGCTCATCCAAATGCGCTCGTACGACTGCCGAAAAGTGCGCTGGAGCCCCGTCATGCTGATACATTATGACTCTTTGAACTGCCAAGGGAACGTCTTCCAGGAGTCCTGGTAAATCGTTTTGTAGGAAATGCAGGTAGGCAACACCCGTAAGCCTGGGTAGTAAAAAGAATGGACCAATCTATAAAAATAAGTGGATGTTACTTGTGCTGCCAACTTAACAAACTAATAATAAATTTTTCAGTGGTTTCATTAATAAATGAGCTCTTAGGCAATTATTAATAATTATACTAAAAAGCTTTTTAGTTTCTAATCATCGATGCCTACACGCCTGAAAGACTCATTTACTAACAAATTCACTAAAAATCTGTTTGATTTCTAATCGCTGATGCTTACTCGCCGAAAGATTAATCAACAAATAAATCCCCAAAATATCTGTTGGGATTCTTATCGCTGATGCTTACTCGCCTGAAAGATTTTGCACAGGTTTAGTTTGTCTAATGCAAAAGACTTAAGAGCGCGATGTAAATCAAGGTTTAATGACGGTCCAATTATTGATTACACTTTAAAACATAGACAAGGGTTACAATAATCTATAAAATCATATTACATATCGAATATGCAGTAATGTTTAACGTAAACTGTATTTTTCAATCGTGATGTAATGGTGATTTAAAAATTTACTGATGATTTAATGATTTAACTGTGATTTAAATCACTTAAATTACGTAGACAGCCCCTTGGTATCCGACCAGGGTTGACTCAATAGTCTCTTAGGCATGGCTTTACAACTTCTGTCAGGCCCAGGAATCACTCTATGCAGATGCACATTTTTGACAAAAAACTACTGCTATTACATAAAAAATCAAGTTCTTTACGATCAAATTGCCGATCATTCCAGCCCAAACGTTGATGTTCCAGCGATATTGAGAATTTGTCTCTCGTGTCAAATGAGGGCTTTCATCAGCCCAATAGTGGTGGTTATGCTGGCTTAGCATTTCATTTTTTGTGAACGTGCACTCGTCCGTCCACAGAATAATGTTCACAAAATTGGGATCAGCGCGCAATTGCGCTAATAAACCACCACAAAAGTTCACTCGTGGCTGTCGATCGTGAAACAACAACTCCTGGACGCGACGGTAGTGATATGGGTGTTTACCTGTTTCCTGGATCACCGTTTGGACGCGGCCAACGGGAATGCCAACTTGTTGCGCAACGGCACGTAACGAGGTAGTCGGATCATCCTCGAACAGATCTTCAATCTGCTCCTCCATTTCCGGAACTAAAACATTCCGCGGGCGTCCTGCATCTGCATGAACTGGTAAAACACTACCCGTCGCCATAAATCTTTGGTACACTCGCCCGATAGTTCCTGGATCAGGATGGCGTCTGTGAGGCCAACGAGCATTGTACAACCGCGAAGCCACTTGTAAATTCCCGTCCCTAACAAAAAAAATGGATCATCTGCGTGTATTCTTCCACACTGTACTGATTGCGAGCTCGAACGCGATTCATTGTGCACGGCACAAGTTATACGCTGAGACTGTAACTAGATCTAATAACTCGTAAGAAAGAAAACATTCTACCATATGATTTTTACGTATTTTGAAAAACAAAGTTGAATCCAGCCAAGACAAGTTCTAGCGTCAGAACTGCCAAAAACAGTAGTATTAGCTAATGTCGCAGCCACTTAAGAAATCGAGCGCGAGCATCGAAAGGAAGCTAACAGGAAAAATCGAACTTAGTAACCTTAGTATAAAAAAATTAGTCGCTGCCAATTGAGCTACATTGAGTAACAATGCACCCAAAAATTATTCCTCTACATACTGATGCTAATAGTGAAGCCGAATAGAAATAGAAAAAATTCAATTATAATTTCGCATAACTCCATGAAAGTAAAACTAATCGTTAACCACACGTCAAATACCTGATTCTCATGTACAAGCAAAATACGCAGTGAAAAAAAGGTATTTTTAACTTAGATACTATGTTCATTTTTTTACTTTTAATGAAAGTATTAGCAATAGGAACTGCTCCACTCGCAATTCTCGTAACATAAAATTAAATTAAAAAAAAAAAGTTTTTCGTAGATTCAAAAAACAAAGTAATCCTTTAAGCAAATGCAACTCCATCACGTATTTTTCATTTTTTCATAACCCAGCAAAGCTTGGCTTGCAAATGATAAAGAAAAGTAAAAAAATTGCAATTTGTTGGTCTTATGCCAATATCAGTCACGCGCATGATCATTAAAAAATTACATTTTCATAATTTCTAACGGAATACGAATCTACTGATCGCACGGTTTATTGCATAGAAATCAATAATAATAACGGTAGAAGAGGCAAGAGCGTATCAATTCCGGATTTTTTTTGAAGATTTCAAAAACAAAGTAATCCTTTAAGCAAATGCTACTCCATCACGTATTTTTCATTTTTCGACTGTTAATTGTCACCTAGTAGCCCTGCTGCATGCGCGCGTACTTACCTAACTCGAGTAACAGTGAAACATGCACCAAAGAAATCACAGCAAGTGTCCCTTTAACTCTTTAATATCAACAACTTGTAGTAATAAACAAAGGGACAAATTTATTTTCTCATACCCGCTTAATATAACGCAAAAAGGTATGAAAAATGACTCAGAAGGAAACACGTAAAGCTCATCGATTTCCAATACTTTTTTTTTTGCATTGAAAACTAATTTTAATTTTCGGTTGGATGCTGTTCCGCCGTGAAGTCAACTCTTTTTCCACAAGTTGACTGTATTCTGTAGTACAGCTGAATACATGCGATACATGTGACAATAAAAAAAGGGGGAAATTTATTTATCATACTCACCTTATGACAATAATGCATCAAAAGAAAACTGCACATAAAGCTCATTGATTTTTAATGCTTTTTTGACATTGAAAAAAAATTAAATTCTTCGTTTGGACACCATTCCACCGCGTAGTCAACTATTTTTCCACGAGCTAAAGGCACTCAGTAGTTCAGCTAAAAATGCGCAAGATCAATCCGCAAAACAAAAAAAAACTACATTATGTCATTATTTAACAAAGTAGAAGCTCTCAATCACGCTCATATTCGCACGTGGCGTAAATACCTACCTATGTTGTATTGGTAAAATAAGCTGCACACAAGAAAATGAAATGACAGTTTGCCTGAATACGTACTGAATTCTGCGTAATTAGAATGAATTTTGAAAAAAAAAAATTTCCCAAGGTGGTTTGACCTTGGTATCTGTAAGAACCAAAAAAAATGAATTTAGCTCACCTCGCTATCATATCTAGTCAATGCCATTTTTCAGATTTGACTTACGTGAAGAAGAGAAATCTGAAGCTCCAACTTATTAACAGTAATGTTTTATTATTTCTGAATAGGTTTTAGTGTCATGCTCAAGTGTAATGTAAGGTTTGGTGAATGTGAGCTCTCGTGCTTGAGAGACTCTGGAGCTCACGCCGAACGAATGCGATTCACTCGCGCAATTATATCATACTCTGTGATTTGTACTTTACTTTTTCAAAAAGAAAGCTTATTATGCCATAATCGCTCAATTAATAGAGAAAATGTTGCATTTAACCTGTATTTTCTTTTACTTGGAACTATAAAAAAAAAGCCTGCAATCAGACGCTATTTTTACATGATTTAGCTACATTGCTTCATGCTCGCATCCTTGATCCGCCAAAAAAAAAAGATTCTATTATTTATTAACAAAAAAAGAATTTATTGATCGCGTGCATAATCGCGCGTCGCTTACGTACCCACCTAAAGCAACAGTAAAACATGCAGTGAAAATAACGAAGCAAGTATTAGCTCCGGCTTTAGTCCATTTTAAATTTGCAGTTATAAATAAGAAATAAAGCTAATTTTTTGTGTTATAAGAAAAAAAAAATGTTAAAGGTAATTAAAATTGAACATGAGACAGAGCATCGTATCTCGATGTTTTTGGTAGATTCTAGAAAAAATTAAATCCTTTAAGCAAATGCTACTCCATCACGTATTTTACATTTTACGACTGCTGCTTGTCACTTAGTAGCCCTGCTGCATGCGCGCGTACACACCTACTTCGAGTAACAGTAAAACATGCATCCAAAGCATTAAAGAGAGTCTCCCATGTAGGTTTAAAATATCATCATTTTATAGTTATAAAAGAAGGGGTTAGTTTATTTATCATACTCTTTTGATAAAAAGTAAAAAGGCATGCGAAATGCTTAAAAAAAAACACATTAAGCTTATCGATGTCCAAAGCTTTTTTATATTAAAAAAAAAAAAACATAAATTCCTCGTTGGACGCCATTTCGCCGTGTAGTCGACTCTCTTTTCACAAGTTGACTGTATTCTTTAGTCCAGATAAATACGCGCGTGATCAATCCTTGAAACAAAAAGAAAAGAACTATAATAGATGTTTTTTTTAACAAATTTAGAAGCCTTCGATCATGCTGGTTATCGCACGTGGCGTACGTACCCATGTCGTAGCAGCGAAAAATGCTGCACACAAAAAAAGAAAAAAAAAAAAAAAAGATAGAGTACCCACCCAAAATAAGTATTTTATTTTTTGTAATTGGAATGGATTTTAAGTAGGAAAAAAAAAAAATAATAAAAAAAAAATGGATCTGGTGTCTCGAACTTGGTACCTATGGGTCCAAAAGATTACGCTTGGCCTACTGCGCTATCGAGTTACTTGGGCACGATTGTTCAGATTTTACATATCTTCAGAAGGAACCCCTAAAGCTCAAGTTAATTAATAGTAAAGTCTTATTCTCCCAAAAATAAGGTTTAGTATCGTGTTCACGTTAATTTAGGGTATCGTAAATATGATTTCTAGCATTTCTGGGACTCTGGAGCTCACGCCGAACGAATGCGCTGCACTCGTGTAATTATCCCGCACTCTCGTATTTGTAATTTGCTTCTTCGAAAAAAAAGACACTTTATTTTGTCATAACCTCTCAATAAAAAGAAAAAATGTTGGTAAAAATTTAAGGAAGCGCATCGAATCTTGATGGCTTCTATTTTTGTACAAAAAAAAATTATGTGGTCAGACGCTTTTTTATCATGTTTCAGCTGCCTTGCTTCAAAATTATAAATTATAATAAAATAATAACTCTCAACTTGGAGAGCAGAAAGTCTCGCTCGCAATCTCTTTTGTTTTTCCTACGAAAGTGAAGAAAAACTTAATACGGATAAATTTATTGTTCAAGAATGAATAGTCAAACGAGTGAGCTTACTGATGGCCTGGGCTGGCTTGTAGCATATTAAATGAGTACTAAAATAAGTAACATTTCTTATAGGAACTAAAAAGTTTGTTAATGTTGATGTTAAAAGGTCATCCATTCATTTGTTTATAACTTGAGGAAAAGTCATAAAATTATTATGTTACTGAGTGCTTGGTTACATTTTTATGTGTGATTATTGAACATACTAAAACAAAAGAGCACTAGTTAGCATTGATGCTCGATTGCCTTTTATTCATGGCTCATAACATGGAGAAAAAACAATTAAGTCACTTACTGCTGATGCTTGTTCGCTGAAAACGGTAAAATAACTTTGCAGTGATACTCCCCCGCTGCCTTATCATCAATTCATTAAATGAAATCACTAATTATTAAAGTTATTTACCAGTAACAAGTAACCACCTGCTTTTTAATGATAAGTAAAATAATTGTTCTTTTATCAAAACAGTTACCATTGAGTCTCCATTACTTGCTTGTTAATAATTTATGATGTTGTGATAAAAAACTACTTAAATACTTAACTCCAATGCTTAATTATTTACATATTATTAATGTATGAATTAGTTACAAAAGAACACGAATGCCTGTTTACCATGCTATCAAAAGTGTGCTAAGTTATTATAAGTAACAGGTCAATTACTTACTACTTGTATTTTCGTACCGTCTTGTTAAATAGTTCATCCAGTTACTATAAAAAAATAAGAACTTAGCGCCTATTTAAAAAAATAACTGCACGCTCACTACTTTACAATCAATTTACCATCGACCGCAGTCATAGTCTTGTTTTGTTTTAATAAGCCCGCTATTTTTTTCCCCTAAGCACGTGAAATACCTGCTGTATCGACCTTTACTGTGGTATGATGAACATTACTCTCCCACTAAAAATAAGTCTTACCTATTTCGCCTGCTTCTACTACTTGCCTCTCTTCTCTTCCCACTAAATAAGGCCACCCCCCGACGTCGCAAAGCTCTCGTTGATTGGTCGATTACGCCAACAGTTTATTCGTCATATTGTTTAAATAACGCATCTAATCGGAAAGGTTCAATCTTTTTTTTTGTCCATCTCAAGGAGCTTAATCGCACTATATTATTTTCCGGGATCAATTTCGATACACCCTGTATATTACATATTTAGCTGTAACTGTTTCCTAATTTTACTTAACTTGCTTTACACGTCTCTAACTCTCTAAGGCTTGCTGCCACATACTTATGTGATTGTATTAACTTAATTAGATGTGTAACTGCTGTTCTACATGCGTGTGTATACATACAATTTTATGTATTTATTTATATTTAAATAAAAAAAAACCAAGGCAAATTATTTCATAAAAAATTTTTTGTTAATAATATAACTTTTTACAATAATATAAGTAAAAAATATCTTCGAACATAAGATGATTTAATGAGTATTATTAAATACACTAATGAACACAAGAAAGCAATTAAACATTAATACTTTTATTATGTAAGTAAAATGTCAAAAATAATATTAAGTGGTCTTGTGTATAATAATTAAAAAAGTTAAACTTTAACATACAAATTTGAAATCACTGGTAATTAAATAAACAAAACGATTCAATATCAAATTTTTAACAGTTGCAAAATTAACTTGTTTTAAATACTAACAACTCATCTCTACATTAACTTGTTTTGCAATTATTCACAAGTATTTTGAATGTTTTAATGTAGAGGAGTGTGAAAATTTACTTACTATCTATCCTATCACCACAAATATTATGTTATTACAAATTTTTGATCTTATTTAATATAACAAATTTTAAATATAATATTTATTTTTAAATTTAAGTCAAAACTTGAAACGAAGATTGTATATAAATTCTAAAAAATGTAATTCAATTGAAGATACAAGTAATGGTACATAATTTTGATTTAAAAAGTGTAATATTATATTTAGTTCAAAGTATCAAATTCTAGTGACCTATAATCATCCCAATGCACACGTACGTGTGTGTGCGTGTGCGTGTGTGTGTGTGTGTGTGCGCGCGTGGATATGTGCGTTTACAATGTGCATGTGAATATGTAATTACATGAATTTCGAGGAAAACAAACGAAGTCGCAAACGATGGAACGACAGAAACTAAGAAACAGAGTAAAAAATCCTTTATCTGGGGTAATGATGTGTGTGAACATGTGCGTATATACGAAAACGTATAATTACGCGTTTTTTTTTTTTTTTTTTTTTTTTTTTTTTTTTTTTTTTTTTTTTTTTTTTTTTTAGCAGTAGTCCAGACTAAAATAAAAAATCGTGCCACAAGCTCCACCTCCCCCGACTGTTGAAACTATTGAAACAAAAACTCGTTGGGACACTGCTTGGCACTGCCAGCATGTGAATTATTTAGAGTACTTAGATATACTCACGATATTGGGGACTTCTGACAGTAAAAGCGCTGGAGTTAAGTCGAAAAAGAAAGAGAGAGAGAAACTTCACTGTTGGCAGCACAAAAGTCAGCTGCTGCAAAATAAAGCCTTAATCTCGGCACCTCACTATATACCCTCGGGCGTAGATGATGCAATGTTTATTTACAACTACAGTTTCATTATTATTTTAATTTTTTTATAACTATTTTAATTTTAATAGTAATAACAAGTAAATAAAAAAATGTTGTCATATGTCAAATAAACTTCATAAAAAAAATGCATTAACGATATCAACTACATTTAACTATAATATGTAATTATAATATACCACATTTAAAAAATCCCGCTCTCAACCACATTCAACTAGTCACATTAGGAATAAACCGAGGATAAGATCGAAAATAATAAATACAATAAATTGAATTATTTCTTTTGTTACTTATTTGTACATAAAATTTTAAAACTTTCATTATATTTTTTTCATTTATATATATATTAAAAATTTTAATTATCTGTCTTACATGTACTCGAAAAATCCAGCGATTCCCTTTATTTTTATTTTTTTTTTTCTAAAGTACTGGTTTTGTTTCCATAAATATATACAGCATTTTTATTAAATTTATTTGTTTCATACACACTCACAGAACTACTTGAATAAAATAAAAATTTTTTTACTTTTTTTGTGATTTTTAGAAATATTCAAAGTAATAAAAGTTGGAAAAATTATAAAAATCTTTCACAGAAGATTTTGATATCAATTTTTCGTATGAATATAATCTATAAATTTGAAGATAAATTGTCACTCAGTAAATGTATTTATTCCACAATAAATTTTTTTATAACGTTCATTTAATGAGGCAGTGACTAAAAAAAAATTTCCAACATCATATGCAAACCAAAATGACAAAACTGATTCATAGACGGTCGAAGATGATCCAGCCCAACATTTTCACATGAAACATGCATTTATTTTATTCTTTAGGAAAAAAATGTATCGATGGCATAAGCTGGCATAGCATCCGTAAAACTTCAAAAAGTGTGACCAGCCATAAAACTTTTTGTTTACCACTGTATTTAAACACTAGTGAAACTGGTGTATAAAAATTTGAGTCAGACAAAAAATGAAAATTTATTTTAGTTATACGAGATAAAGTCTCCATAACTCTACAACAAAGCTTTGGAAATAAAAGATTAGACCTTACGTGATCTATGTAGTATAAAAATTTTTAAAAAAAAACCAATTTGTAGTTTAAAAGGAAGATTCTTGTCAAATACTCTCCGTTTAAAAAGTAGTAATCACAGCAGCATCAATAACGAAATAATTTAATCAGTTTTTTCTTAGTTTGAATTTTGTATATTTGCATTCAATTTTAATACTTGCAATCGCAAACCACTTTTAAAATAATTATGACAAACTTACTGACGAGGTGTGAGTAGAGGGGGTGCACGAAATAATGAAACGAGTATTTTCAAGTAAGACAAAAGTTTATTAAATCAGACTGCCGACCGACGTAAAACACAACTAATACAGTTTACAGACTTTACAGACTTACAACTGACCAAACAAACAAAGACAACAAAGCTATAACCGACAAGAGGTGTAGAAGGCACGGTGGCTTACACTGTACTGACTATAGAGCCCGCAAGAATCACCTTGCCTGTGGCGCTGTCTTACACACTATATATACTGCCTATTGAAAAGTCGTACATGCCCACACTTCCTCCCGACTTTAGATAGCTAAGTATACTAGACAAAAATTATAATTTAAAATAGATACAAAGAACAATTTTTTTTTTTTTTTTTTTTTTTTTTTTTTTTTTTTTTTTGTGAAATAGATAAATAAAGGTGTGTTCTTGACTCGGCTCCACGGCTCTGGGAATGCACCCAAGTAGTCCATGAGTCGGTCCATGGCTCCTTTATCGCCTATCTAAAACAGAGACAACTTATTAGTTACCAGTCAGTCGCAGAAGCTGTTCACGATTCTGCTAGCAAATTTTTTATGAAGCCCGATCGGTAGAGGTTTTGTGAATATATCGGCCATCTGTTCTTTAGTATTCAGCCATCTGACGTTTACTCTACCATAATTTACACATTCTTTAACATAATGCTCATTAATTTCTGTCATGTCTTAATTTACCACTGCCTATAATTTTAGCATTTTGCTCAGCTGCCTTATTGTCGCACCATAGATCTGCCGGACACAAAGTATTATTTAGTATGATTTTAATCGAATTATCAACTGCCATCAGTTCTCTACATGCTTCACTCAGTGACACATACTCTGCCTGACATGTTGACAAAGACACATACGTTTGTTTGTGAGTTCTCCATGCCACTGAGTCTCCAAAGATTTTAATCACGTAACCACTTGTGGTTAGAGACCCTTTACAGTCGCCAAAACTGGCATCGGAGAATGCTTCCAGCCCTTGCTGCCTTCCACAATATGTTAGACCATAAGATTTGGTCCCTGCCAGATACCGAAACACTCTTCTAACCATATTCCAGTCTTCGTTAGTCGAACTTATTTGATACCTGCTCAGCACATTCACTGCTTAGCTTATATCCGGACGTACAGTATTGGCAGCATATGATAAGCTCCCAACAGTCTCCCGGTAGGAAACGCTTTCAGTCGATCTGGACTCATTCAAGTCAATCTGCCTTTCTGATTGCTCTCTTTGTTTTCTTTATTGATTTAACACGTGACCTGTGACCATAGGAGTTTTCACTGGCTTAGAATTATTAAACCTAAACTTTTTAAGTATCTTATTTATGTAATTGGTCTGAGTTAAAGTTAGAACTTGGTTTTCTCTGTCTCTTCTGACTTCAATGCCTAAAAACGATTTAATTTCTACTAGGTCAGTCATTTCAAACTCACTTTGCAGTCTTTCCTTCACAGACTTCAATTTGCCAGTATCATTACTTGCTATAAGCATGTCATCAACATAGAGAACCAATATCAGGATTTTATCTGCCTCATGCCAAGTAAACAGGCAAGGTTCCAAGATGTAAGGTCTTAGACCTATTTTCGTTGCTGCCTCCGAGAATCTTTCATGCCATTTTTTCGGACTGACTTTAAGGCCGTAGAGGGCTCTCTAAAGCTTGCATACCTTGCTCTGTTTTTCCAGATCGGAACAGACCAAACCTTCTGGTAACTCCATATATATCTCGTCGTCAAGAGTACCATTTAAAAGTGCCGTTTTAACGTCAAGCTGACATGTATCTAAATTTAATTTATTGATTACAGTCAAAGCAGTTCTTATTAAAGTCAGTCTTGACACCGGGGCGTAAGTCTCCGTAAGATCATACTCATTTTTATCTTTAAAACCCCGTATTACCAGCCGTGCTTTGTGTTTCTCACATCCTTGAGCATCAACCTTTTTCTTAAGAACCCATCGGGAATCGATGATATTCAAACGTTTACCATTTACCAGTCCTGCAGGTCTGTTTACCAACTTCCAGACTTGATTCTTTGCTATTGAGTCAAGTTCTTCTTGGATGGCTTGATTCCGCCTTCTTTATCCACAGCCTTCATTGCTTCTTTATATGAAGCTGGATCTTTATTTATTTCTGCCAGCAAAGAGTGGTAAACTGGATCTTCCGCATAAATGGCATTATTTCCTGACGTTTTAGTATCACCGTTCTTAAAAATTAGGTCTTTTGTTACTTCTTCCCCGAGAGCTAGGCCCGCAAAGCTGACGTCCTTTACACGACTTTCTTGGACCAAGTTGGCCTCCATTTTTTCTATCAGTCTTTTCGGCCTTCCTCTTTTCCGTTGTACCACCGGGGGCGCTTCCTCCGATGACACTGTCTCTTCTCTTTCCTTTTCGAATATTAAAAACCACTTGTCTAATTTAATATTTACAGTCATATTTTTCCAGTTTTTAATTGAATTTTTACCAAAAACGTCTCCATACACAAAACGCTCGTTAAATCTGACGTCCCGACTTACATAAAACTTTCCTTCGTCCGGACAAAGCAGACGATACCCTGTCGGCGTGTATCCTTTCATAACTGCTCGTTTCCCTTTTGCATGGAATTTAGTTTTAGTGTTTCTTTAAACTCTCAAATACGCGATGCAGCCGAATCTTTTCATCTGACTTAGGTCTGTCCTTCTATTCGGAGCCAGCTTCATTAAAGGGATTTCCATGTTATTTGAGCCATGCGGAGTACGATTGTACGCAAATATAGCTGCGTTTAGTGCCAAGTCCCACATGTTTTCCGGGAGTCCCGAATAACATATCAGAGCTCGGACTTTCATTTGAATTGTTTTGTTCAACCTTTCTGACGTGCCATTATGTTCAGGGGTATCCGGACAACTCAGTTGGAGTTCAGCTCCAAGGTCATTTAGTATTTTTCGCACAGAGCCTCCCGTGTACTCGGTTTGATGTATGTATGTTTTGGCTTTTAATTTGTCTTCTTTGATCATGTCTTCGTTAATAAATTCCGTATTTTTAATCTAAGAATCAATAACATATAATAATCCTTTAGATCGGAGTTCAGACTTAAATTTATCGAGGAAAACTTTAAACTTCATATCTTTAGACAGATGATAATTGTATATGTGTTGAGTATCACGGCCGAATTTATGTATTTGACTGATGGTTGTCGCGAGAAGTTCCGCGGTGTCTTTTGACAAATTTTCATTTTTTGTGTCATTCAAGAACGTTTTCAATTTGTCTTGCAGACTCACCCGTGTTCTGTCGTTGCGAGGAGTTGATGACTGTAGGGGTGCCCCGGTTGACGATTGGGCCTCGGATGACTCAACCCTGTTCATCCGCTCGCCCAAGCGGGACAATCTCTGGTCAAAATTGCGCATGACCAGAATTATCTCCTCCCTTGTTCTCTTAGCCTCCTGCCTTTCTTCCTCTGCCTTCCTTGCCCGTTCTTCCTCTGCCTTCCTTGCCTCCTCGTTTGCTTTCTCCTGCCTTTCGATCATCTGACTAATCGCGGCCATCATTGAGTCGAACCTGGCCAACATGATGTTTTCTGAAAAATTTTCATTTTTTTGTTTATCTGCCATATGCAACTTCGTTCTGCTGACGTTCATCCATTTATGTTTGTTTTCAATGGTTTGCACTTTCTTTATTTTAAGTTGGGTATTTTTCGGTGTGCGTGACGGGGAAGAGGGGGCTCCTTCGTGTACAGACTCATTTCCGCCTAATTCCTGCCAAAGATTTTCACTGTCTACATTTATCTCATCAAGGTTTCGGACTACTGACATTTCAGACTTTTTCTCATCTGACATTTTAAACACATCGACCGACTTTTCAAATAACCCGGGTTTATCACGAGCAGGTTCCTCGCTTTCCCCGTCTTCCCTGAATAGATTTTCTGGCAACGTCACTTTGCCTCCCTTTTTATAAAGAAATTCAACGATGTATTTGTAATCGTCACCGATCAGGTAATCTAAAACAAAAGACGGACATTGTTTTCAGGGAGTCAACTAAAAATCGACCGAACGCAAGCCGAATCTAGTCAACGTGGCCCGAAGCGTGTTCTCGTGCTCGAACGCAAAGCACGATTGCACGCTGGGCACTCACACAGCTGCGTGCGACCGAACACAAGTCTAACGTGACTGTGCGAGTCACACGGAAAATAATTTCGTTTACACACCTTTGGTGGGAATATCCCTTTGCCCGACACATGCCATTATTCCCCTTTTATCCACCAACAAGATAGCAGCTTATTGTCGCCCCTCTGACTTGACTTGGGATGAAATTCCCTGACATATTCTCGACAGAGCATCGATAGTTTGCTCGTCTCAAAGAAAATGTAAACTTTTAAAATATCAGCCTTTTCTGACTAAATCTGAAAACCGCCTTAAATATTTATTGCCTAGAGCTCAATTAATTAAAAGCACCGGGAAAGGACATATATAATTTTCTGCCGACACACGTTCAAACTTTCCTAGTTCAGACATTTATATTGTAACGCGCACGCAACAGTCGAGGCGACAAGTACAAAAGACGCGAGAAAACACGAAAACAAAACATAAACGGCCTCGTAATATATTTTCAGTCAAAAAGCCTCGCGTCATCACGAGAGGGAGAGAGAGAGACCGAACTCTCTCCTCAGCCGCAATCTGTTGCCCCCCTCTTGCATGTGCGTGTCGCGCTACCGACGCCACGTGTTTCTTGGAATCCCACGCATTTCGCAGAATGCACAAGAAATCCCCTCTTTACCTGACGTCGTAGCGTCCAACCCAGGCATCACTCGAAAAAAACAAAGTGTTGACCTACCGCTGATCTCGGTTCCGGCGTCCAAAGTTGCTCCCCTATCCTCGACCGGCGTCGACAACGCCTGGTCGACAACGGACTCGGCCTGATCACCAGGGGTCACGCTCTCGGCCGCTTCCTCGATCGGACTCTCTTGTCCATCCTTTGCTGCCTCAGCCCTTTCCGCCATCCTCCCTTTTGTCACACTCACCCACACAAAAAAATAAAGAAGAGATCACGCGCGGTGATGCGAGTCTGGGGCCCGTAACCTGAAGAGGTGTGAGTAAAGGGGGTGCACGAAATAATAAAACAAGTATTTTCAAGTAAGACAAAAGTTTATTTTATCAGACTGCCGACCGACGTAAAACACAACTGATACAGTTTACAGACTTTACAGACTCACTACTGACCAAACAAATAAAGACAACAAAGCTTTCAAAGCACGGTGGCTTACACTGTACTGACTATAGGGCCCGCAAGTATCACCTTGCCTGTGGCGCTGTCTTACACACTATATATACTGCCTATTGAAAATTCGTACATGCCAACACTTAGAATGCGAAAATAAAAACGTTTAATGACCCAAAAAATTAGAAAATAAAGGATGTTTACGGAAGAATATTTGAACAAGGTTCTTTAGAAACTAACAGCGTTATACGTACGACTTGTAATGAATGTACTTATTTCTCAAATTACCTGAAGTTCATTTAATTTTGTAAAAAGTCGGTAAATTAAAAAAAAATTTTCAATTTATTTTCTAACAATACATAGTTGCGTATATTTATATTTTTTCATGTACACTATAAAAGTACGTTTTTAAATTACTATTTTTTTTTTTTATAAAGATTTTCCACATTTACAAAGAATTCAAATTTCTTCGCTGTTGTGTAGAGATACTAGCAAAGACCACAATGTTTATTTATTTATCAATTAATCTATTTGTCTCATAAGCAGTGTAACAATAAGCAGGAGGATATGAGAGGGCTACAAAAAATCAAGTTGGGTATAGTGCTTCAAAAACAATGGAGAAAACAAGCAAAGGTTCCCTCCTTTTGTAAGGTACCGTAGAAGACTGTAGGGGTAAGTTGTAGTAACCTCTACCTCAATTAGAACATTATATCGACGCTCTAGACAAAGACTATGTCCTGCTTTGTCGTCTGAATGAAGACTATGCCTTTTCCTAAGCGTCGACAAAAGCTATACCTTTCTCTTAAGTTTGGACAAAAACTCTGCCCTTTTTCCATGTAAAGACGAACACTATGCCTTTTTTAAGCATTGACAATTACTAGCACGATCCACGATGAGTTATACTTAAAAAATAACTGTTTTCATAGGTATCAATAAAATGTCATAAGAATGTTACTAAAGAAATACTTTCATAGCATTAAACCCGTATGTTAAAAACTTTTTACTGATTATGGATCCATTATTGTAACTTTTAAATTAAATTAATTGAAAATCGCTACTTTCTTACGTCATTGAAAAAATGTATAAGTATTACCAAATAAAATTTGAAATATAAATAAGGTTAGAATAAAATATTTATCTTTCCAACATAACTATAGTTTGAAAATAGTAAAATAGACGTATCTACTTATGTATCATTCAAGTTTTTCTATTATTTGAGAGAACGATGAAATATGTACCTAAAAATGCCAGTTTGTGATCGTTAATTTTGTAATAAGTGCAATCCATTTAAGCTTACTTTGCATTTTTATTTGTAATAAGACATTTTTGGTTGTAGGAACATTATAAAAATTTGTTTCTACGCTGCTGACGTATTAAATCATTAATGTTTTATTAATGAATTTTCAATTTTTAGGAAAATAGCTAATCTAATAGTATAATTATAGAATTTATTTAAAAATAGAAAAAATAATAATTTATACCGAGACGCAAAAAAAATGTAGATCTCGTCCAAGCTAAAAAAAATAAAGTTCTCGTCCAACTAAAAAAAGAGCATCGTTTTCGAGGAAAGGTCATATGTTTTGCCCGAGCTCGGAAAGAAGGGTATTGTCTTCGTCCAAATCAGAAAAAAGGGCCTAGTCTTCGTCTGGGGTAATAAAAGGGCATCGTGTTAGTCCAAACTAAAAAAAGGGCATAATCCTTGCCCGGGATGTTGAAAGAGCGTAGTTTTTGTCCCCTCTAGGTCTTATAAGAACTGTTAGATTCTGTATAAAAAATTCGGACCAAAAATCATAGCTTTTTTTGGCTAATCTCCCGCCTCATGTGACAAAAACTAAAGATATACAGTTGAAATAATCTACTTTCTAACCAAATCTCTCAAGTTGAAGGTAGTTTAGCAAAAAAACAATATCAATCGTGTAATTATAAGATGGATCAAGAAAAATTCTGCGGGAGGTGGTAGAGGTATGTGGGAATGCCCTACACAAACAATTATGTATAGGGTTAACTTTGAGTTTTTATAAAAACTAGAATATTCTTTTTTTTTGTTTCAATTGCCTTACAAGCTACTATTCTAGTTTTCTAATAATCATTATTATAATCAATAGTTCTTAAAAATTGTATTACATAAAATTTTCACATTTTATCTGTTTGGATACTTTGAGATATTTATCAGAAAAATACAGCATGCATAATGTGATAAGCTTTTTCATAATGAAAACGAAATCTACAAGAAATTATTATGGATGAAAATGTAGGAAGTAAGGTATTTATTCCGCGAATCACTATAAATACTGAAAATTGTTTATTATTACCTTTCATTCACTACAGAAAACTATTTCGATTTGTACCAGCCTTTGCAATATCAATTAATAAATTATTAGAACAAAGCTTCAATAGGGTTGGACTGTACCTTAAGAAGGATTTTTTCTCTTATGGATAAGTTTTTTTTTTTTTTTTTTGAAGAAGTCAAAATTTAAAAAAAATGTACTTACTAAATGATTCAAACATTCAATTCGTGCTAAAAAACATTTTTTTGGAGAGATATATACGATCAATAATTTTTTTTAATTTGAACTAAAATTTTTTAGATACATAAGATAAATCACTAGTTAACGAAAGAAAATTTTATTTGGTGGTTTTTAGAGCTCCATTATTATAAAACTATACAATTATTTATATTGATGTTGTTTGCATTACATTATACGTAATTGTCATAAATATTTATATTATTATACTTTACTAAGATGATGTTAACATGGCTTTCACGATTTCGTTATAATTTTTTCAAAAAGCTATCTCGTCATGGTAGTACTTCAAAAGTAAAATGAATTAAGAAAGAATAATTTTAATGTAGCGATACTACACTATTCTTGATTTCATTTCACTGTAAAAGGGTGGAGAAATCCAGCAGTTAGATAAAGGTGTGGTAAACAGGTGGCAAAGGAGCAGTAAAGAGGCAGCAAGGGAGCGGCCAAGGGTGGAGAGAAAGGGCTAGGGCCGGATAGGGGTAGCAAAGGGCGGATAAAACATAAACGTGATAAGGTAAAATCACGCTAAATAAGATAATTATGTTAAGGGCCGCATTGTGTGGACAGACGTGGCTAGGTATGAAGACTTTCGTAGAGCAGTACACACATAGCAAGTTAACCGCCTAAGTCTGTCATACCTCTAAAACTAACATATTACATGCGTCTGCTCCTTTCTTCAAGAACGAATAAATCGTTACATTATCTCTACATAACACTGTAGCAAAATTCGAAAAAGTAATTTTTAATAAAGTAACTGTAGACGCAGATGATTGTACTGTCAAACCTTTTATTTGTTGAACAACGTTTCGGCCCATACAGAACAAGTTCAAGGCTCTCATTAGGTTTAATAATTAGTTGCGCAACAAGCAAAAAAAAGTAGTTTTCAATTAAGAAATATTGAATTCTTAAATCATTTTCAATAAAAATCTTCTCTACGGTTCCATAGGTGCACCTTTGAAAACTACATTATATAATAGGAGTCTAAAGTCCTGTATCTTTTTCACTATTTTACAAAATTATTTGGAGCGTTTTTAATGCTTTATGTACTTTTATCGTTAATGTAGCTAAAAAACTGTTATTAGCAGTCCTAAAGAAGAGTCTAAAATTGTTTTCATAATAGATGACTTTACCTTACGCATAAACGTATATTTTTTACACTATAATTACGAGTTGAAAAGTATCAAGTAAATGTATAGTATTGCCTTCATGATTAATATACAACGTTAATTACTATTTTAAAGTGTTAAATTCTATATCATATAACTTTTTTTTGACCTGCTTATGTATTATGTATCTAATAGACTATGAGAAATTAATTAAGTATATATGTAGGATTGCGGCGTCATAACTTATGTGTATTCTTTGAAAGTAACATAATAATTTTCTTCAAAAATTTTCTAATAAATAAATGTTTATGTTTATTACTGATTTTTTTTAGGTAAAGATGTTCACTTGATAAGGAAACAAGAAGAAGTATTACAAGAATCTCTTATGATGATACCAGATTGTCAAAGACGTTTACTCAAAGCTTTTGAAGATTTGAAAAAAATGATTGATGCTGAAGAAAACTTTGATGACACTGAAGCATTTTTTGAAGCTAAAAATGTTTTAAAAGAAGCAGAAATTCAGATTAATAAAGATGCATGTAATATTTGAAACAGTTTAGCCTTAAAACGTTCTCAAATATAAAAAACTATTATATCATCCTCAACTTTATGGTAAATAATTTAAAATGCTTTCAGACGAGTTTGAA